>NC_056731.1:947277795-947507795 GCF_019279795.1 Protopterus annectens | reverse complement strand
GCACAAACTATCTGAGGGTGATGTTATAGGCACATGGTTTGGCTAAGATTAGGATAAGAATATGGCAAACATTGTCTGAAAGTAATGTTATAGGCACATGGTCTGGCTTGGACTAGAATAGGAATATGGTACACATTGTCTGAAGGTGATGTTATAGGCACATGGCCTGGCTAGGATTCGGATAGGAACATGGCACACACTGAACATGATGTTACAGGCACATGGTCTGGCTAGGATTAGGACAGGAATATGGCACAGACTGTCTGAAGGTAATTTTATGGGCACAATTGTCTAAGAGCTGAAAGAGGGTTTTAGCAGTGAGATAAAGAAATCACTGTACGTTTACATGCATTACAAGAAAGGGTACTGCGAATACAGGGAAAGAAATTAAGAAAAGTTGGATGAGAAACAACAGTATATTGGGCATTTGTGATCAGGTAAGACAAATGGGGATATATGAAATTAAGGGTAAGTTTTGATGATGGTTAATTACTGATTTATATATTAAGTATGATTTTTTTTTCAAAATCTTGCCCAAGCAATATCTGATAATGCTGTCTGGAAAGATTAGACACCACTGGTATCAAGATAAACTCTGTCTGGAGAAGGAATGTATACATTTGGGAATTAATGTGGCTTTCAATGGAAAAGAAAAGGAAATGTAAATGTGTGTCTGTGTGGGTGTGTGTGATAACTTTCAAAATGTTGACCTTCTTATGGTTGAGACCATAAGATCAAAGTTTTGAAAATTCGAGCCATTTAAATGGAGAATGCCATGTAGCACAGAACTATATATTTATAGTTTTCCTTGCTGTAGTGTGATCTCGGAGTTGGTATATTTAATTAGCAGGGCTTGCTCCCCTGCAAAAATGTAAAACTTTTTTTGTTTAAATTTTGAAGTTTCAAAATTTTGATCGTATGGTCTCGACCATAAAGTTTGAAATTTAGAAGTATACCCATATATATATATATATATATATATATATATATATATATATGTGTGTGTGTATATATATATATATATATATATATATATATATATATATATATATATATATATATATGTGTGTGTGTGTGTGTGTGTATATGGACCGAAGGTTTTGAATGGAGATCCCACACAGTTTGGTTTTGTCTAAGGGATATTATGCCTGTTAAATGTGGTCGCCTTATTCAAAACAGTCACCAAAGCCATGGAAGAGGGGAAGACAGTGCACACTGCCTACCTTGACCTAGCCAAAACTTTGACACTATTCCCCAGTTGGGCATAAAAGATAAACTCTCCCAGCTAGGCATCAACCCACGTTACCAGATGGGTAGCTAACTGGCTCACTGGGGGATATGCCTTGTTCTATGTATTTAAGTGATACTGTGGGTGATCATTTTTATTCTTACTTGTGTTTACAGTGAAAAAGGCTTTTGCCGAAACTGGTCTGTAATGTAATGTTCCGTAGTATTTTTCTATTTAATTGTATTTACAATAAATAACTATTGGTGGTTCACCTCAATTATGCTGGCCGTTTGTGTTTTCACTGTCATAAGTTCCCCGAGTGATGTGAACATCCTCCAGGAGAGCTTTACCCAAACTAATGACTGATGCCAGAAGCATGGCCTCAAAATGAATGCTAAGAAATGCATCATTATCCTCTTTGGGGAAAATGGCATCCCCATAATTATCACATTAATAACAACGTCATGAGGGACTTGGGCACCCAGGTTGATAGCAACCAGACTTCTGACTACCACGTTGCCTCTGTTGTACGGAAGGCTTTCTACATAGCCCACCTCATAAGTAAGGGTATTTCATCCAAAAACAAGGAAGTCATAATATCCCTGCACTCCTCCCTTATCAGACCCATTATTGAGTACAATGCCCTCTTCTGCATGTACCTCGCCAAGCACATGCAGCAGTTGGAGAGACCACAGAGGTTGATGACCAGGAAAATCCAGGGTCTCAAACACCTACCCTAAACAGACAGGCTAAATTCCCTGTCCCTCTACTCAATCTTGTACAGACTGCTCAGAGGTGACCTGTGTCTGGCATACAATGCAGTCTCAGACTCAGTACTATTGTAGTTGCTGCATATCCGTAAGTCAAACTCCACTTGCGCAGCCCGCATGCAAGGCTTCAACCTGGTCTGTGACATTAACAAAACTTGTTAGCGGGATAGATTTGTATCCCAATGACTTCCCCATCTGTGGAATAGACTCCCTCTCCATGTCAAGCAGAGTACCTCACTAGCCCTCATTAAGAGGAACCTGGACAACTGGATGGGAAATAGAAAATATACCCCTGGGATCCCACCTGTCTCCATGCTGGACAGGGAAAACAGGTGCTGACTTTGTGGGAATATGGGTGATTTTCTTGGCTAGGCTTATAAGGGCCTCTGGGCCAATAGCCTAGTATCATTCTATGAACCTATGATTGTGGTACAGTCGGAATGGGAAATTTACCCTTTTCCTCACTGTAGTGTGATCTCAGAGGTGATATATTTAATTTGCAGGGGTTGTGGGGCCGTGCAAGGGGCTTATTCCTTGCAAAAACATGAAAAAAGATTTTTGAGGGTTTTTATTTTGGATGTTTTAGTTTTTGCAAACTCTTTCTTATGGTCTCAACCATACGAATTCTGAGTGTCTGAAAACTCGATCATCTGAAATGGATCCACATGTACATATATGCAAATACGTACATATACTAACCAAAATAAAGGTAAGTTAGTGCATCCTCTGCAAGAAAGCACAGTTGTGTACACTTACCATAAATGTAGATGTTCGAGTGTATTCACTGTTGCAGTCATTACATTTGGGGTAATCTGCTGGCAGGTTGCCCTCAGTCGACCTGAATTCCAAAGTCTTGGGTCCTGCGTCGGTTGGTTGCTGTCTTCTCTTCCATGACGTCAGGGGTATAAAACATGCAGCCAACACAATTTTCTTTAGTTTTTCTTGCCCCTGATGTCAGGTGCCCCCAAAAAGGTAGCAATATTCTAAATATATATATATATATATATATATATATATATATATACATGCATCAATATAAACTTTACCTTCATCTGCAAGCAAACACACCACATTGGTTGTAGGAGATAGAGAAGGAAAGATAAACTGTAGAAAGACAGGGGGGTGGTGGGAGGGTAACCTGGACTGCAAAAGTGAATACACTCGAACATCTACATTTATGGTAATTGTACACGACTGTACTATGTTCTTCATGTTTCACTGTTGCAGTCATTACATTTGGGTAGAATCCCAAAGCTATGGTTGGGAGGATGGAGCTAAATAGCATTAGGTGAGGCTATAAGGCCCTGCAGCACTGCAGTGGCAAAGCCTGCCCTGGATGTAAGAGTAGAGAGGCAAATGGTAATGCTTTGTAAAGGTGTAAACAGAACTCCAAGTACCAGCCTCTAGAATGTCCTTGGTTGGTACTCCTCTGAGAAAGGCTGCTGAAGTAGCTGCAGCCCTGGTGGAGTGAGACCTAATGCCCATGGGCACAGGTTTGCCATAGTGTAAGTAGCAGAAACTAATGCAATGGCTTATCCACTTTGAAATTGTCTGCTTTGAAATAGCCTTTCCTTCTGATCCTGCAGCATATGACACTAGTAATTGCTCAGTTTTTCTTCCAGCTTTAGTCCTGCTCAAGTAGAATCTTAGCTGTCTGTGTATGTCCAAGGAATGCAGAATTCTCTCTCCTTTGTTCTGCGGATTTGGATAAAAAGTTGGCAGATGAATTGTTTGGTTGGCAGATGAATTGTTTGGTTAAGAGCCACACTGGAAACGACCTTAGGCATAAAAGTAGGATTTGTCCTCAGAGACACCCTGTCTGGGTAAAATATGATAAAAGGCTCTACAACCATGAGGGCCTGTAGCTCTGAAACTCTCCTTGCTGAAGTAACTGCTAGTAGCACAGCTGTCTTCCATGATAAGAACTTTATATCACCGGTAGCAGATGGTTCAAATGGAGGCAGGGTGAGCTTTTCCAACACATAATTGAGGTCCCATGCAGGCAATGGTGATGATCTAGGTGGCCTTAAATTTTTGGCTCCTCTAAGATACTGCTTTAGTAAAGGATGAGAAAAGATTGGTGGCTCAGTATTGTCATGAGCTGAAATGGCAGAGGCATGGATTTTGATTGATAACAAAGATAGGCCTTTGTCAAGCATCTCAGTTAAGTATTGTAATATCTGAGGAATATGTGGTTCTGCTGTATCAGTTCCTTGTGCTTGATTCCAAGCACATAATCTCTTCCATTTGTCAGCATAAGATTTTTTAGTACTAGGTCTTCTGGCTTCCAAAATGACATCCATCACAGCTTTACTGAGAGGTGTCGTCTGTATTACAGGATTAGCCATGCTGCCAGGTTCAGAGTATGTAGTTGATTGTGCAGGATCTGATTGTTTTGCTGGGACAGTAGTTGTGTTTTTTGAGGCAAGGTCCAAGCTGGGTATTGAGACAAGTTCCTTAGGATTGGGTACCAGTATTGGCGGGGCCAGTCCGGGACAATTAATATCATCTTTGGCTTCTCTTGTCTGACTTTTAGGAGGACCTTGGGTAGAAGAGGCAGAGGAGGAAAGGCGTAAACTGATAGGTTTTTCCAACTGAAGGATAGGGCATCCACTTTCCATGCTTGTCTGTGATAAGTCCTTGTGCATAATCTTTTCAATTGATAATTTTGAGGCAAGGCAAATAGATCTATGTCTGGGCTCTCCCATTTCTTTGTCATCATGCTGAAGACTTGTGGATCTAGTTTCCACTCGTGAGGATCCATAAGGTTTCTGCTTAAATAGTCTGCCAGAGTGTTTTGCTTTCCTGGCAGGAATTGAGTTTGAAGATGTATTTGGCAAGTCAAAGCTGTGTCCCACACTGCCATGGCTAATCTGCAAAGGGGGTTTGAGTGTGTGCCCCCCTGCTTGTTTATATACCACATGACCGTGGTGTTGTCCGTCTTTATCAGTAGTTGTCCTGGATGAAGTAAGTCCTTGAAGGCTGTTAGGGCATTTTGAACAGCTAGCATCTCTTTCTGGTTGATATGTAGATGCATTTGTGTTGGGGTCCATATGCCCTGAATGCATCTTCCCGACATGTGGGCCCCCCAGGCATAAACTGATGCGTCTGTTGTTAAGGTTTGGCTGGCAGGGGGAAGAGTGAAGGCCCGTCCCATGTTTTGGTGCCATGCCTTTGCCCACCACAGAAACTCCTGTTGTAGGCAGGGAATAAGGCCCTAATTGCCAAGGTTGCAGATGTATAAACCTTTTTTCCCCATCTGTCCAGTGCCCTTGAATCTCTGTCGGAGGGGGTAGGGTTTTTTGCTGTTGAGGCCTTAACTCCCTTTGGACCCTGTGAAATAGTTTCAGGATCAGCAGCAGGATTTCTAAATAAAAATTTATGAGAGTCACGGACCCTGCAATATCTGTCAGGCTTGCTGAGAGCCGGAGGTAAGGAGTCAGAGGTCAAACTTGACTCCAAAAACACATCATCCACAATGTCTAAAACAGGGGGTATGGCTAAAGGCCTGTGCTGAGGGAGAAGAAGGAAATCCCTGAGCCTTTTTTTGATTCTGAGAAATCTTGACTTTCCTAATGAAAATGCTCCCTCAAAGTATGCAAGGTTTCTCCAAATGAATAATCCTCAGGTTGTGATGCAGATGGTATAGACTCCTCTGCATCAGGATCCGCATAGGGAGGTATAGCTAATTCCTGATCAGAAGAGGAATCAGAAGAAATAGAAACCTGACATGAAGATTCATAATTAGTATCTTGCCTAGGCCTCTTATCTGGAGGGGGATTGGAGGGGGATGGGAACCCCTGATCAAGGTAATAAGGTCTTCAGCCATTCTGATCATCTGTTTTTTAGGCATAGAGGCCTGTGCACGTGGCTCATGCGTCCATTTTTTTAGTTTTAGAAGTTGCTTTTGTCTTTGGTTTTGCAGCTGTTGGTTTGATATACAAATGTTGAGGCCTGAATACACCCTCAGAAGTCGATGCCTGCTCAGCGGCTCCGGACCCATCCGAGGGAGATACATCCGTGGGGCCAATATTTTGAGTATCTCGTGGCATGCTGGACTCCACATGGGTGTCGGTAAGGGCCTGTGACTCTAAAGTAGTGGGTGTTAGGGGCTTTGAAAGTGCCTCACTGAGTACCGGCGACTGGCTTAGGAGAAGCTTCATCATCGGTTTTGGATCTCGACTGTCTCTCTTTGTCCTTTTCTTTGCATTTTTTATATACTCCGGTAGTCGGATTGCTATCCGACGACACTTCTGGGTAGTTTAATCTGTTTCCAAAATACTTTGAGGCAAAGATATACCGATGCTTAATAGTGCGTTTGTTAAATCTAGCACAAAACCGACAGCCAGGCACATTGTGATCAGGACCTAGGCAAGGAATACAGTATAAATGAAAATCTTTATGAGGTATTTGCTTCCCACAAGTAAGACAATTATTAACTTTTTCTGACATCGGTATGGAGCAAGAAAAAAGTTTCTCCACCGGGGTACTTAGCTTTAGTGAAGACTTCGGTTCTGAAACTCACTCAAATATTTCAGGAGTCGGTCGACTGGCACTTGCGAAATGCTACTGCTTTGGGCACTGCGCGGCAAGAAAGACTAAAGAAAATGGCGTCGGCTGCATGTTTTATACCCCTGATGACCTGACGTCATGAAAGGGGAAACAGCAACCGACGCAGGACCCAAGATTTTGGAATTCAGGCCGACTGAGGGCAACCTGCCAGCAGATTACCCAAATGTAATGACTGCAACAGTGAAATACGAAGAACATCAGGTATAAAGGCTTGAAACCATCCTCTAAGAGCATTCACAAAGATGAAGAGACAAACCAGTCTAGCACTACAAAGGACAAACCACAGTCAGAACTTAATATTTGATGAGGACTTTGATTCAGTGTTATTTGTTGCAGAGACATCAGGCAAGAGTAGAAAAGAATAAAGGAGTTGATTTCTGGCCATCAGATCATTTATTATCCTAATGAGGGCAGTCTCAGTAAGTAAGAAATCTGGACTAATATGGGTCCACAAGTCTGCTGACTATTAAATAAGATTTAAACTGTATATAAGTGAATTTCTTGATAACCTTATCCTCAAAAGGAAGCTCCAAGATGATATTTATCAAGACTTCTGGTTGCCAAAGGTGATTTACTGAGGACCAAGATAACTAAAGACTCTTACAGATGAAAAAAATCTCAGTCCTCAGACAGGATTCCAAAATCTTACAAGTGAATGGTCCTAGCACATCTGTGCAGGCTGTAATGGGATCACACTCACAGGCTGTAAGAAACATAGATGAAATCACACCCATGAGCTCATCAAATATGAGGACACACAAACCATCACTTAAATAGCCAACAGAACCTGCCAGAGGAAAAGCAGAGCTAGCTGTGGCAGCCTCTTTGGTAAAAAAACAAACAAAAAAAAAAAAACAGCTGTTTTAAACTGATGTAATAGGTGGACTGACTCACTTGGCTATACAGACTGCCCATCACCCATAAAGAGACGGGTCTCATTAGTGGTAATCCTGGCGGACTATCTGTAGGGGAACACTACCTTTTTATGAGAGATCCCAGTCTGGAAAAACAGCACAGTGCTCTTCCAGATTAAGCCCGTCACTGCAAAGACCTGCCTTCCTCCAATAATGCTTCAAACTCCATCCAGCCCATCAGTAGGGAAGGATTACATGACCTAGTGCATGCAAATCCAGAGTAGCAGCCATGACGTATTATACTCATGGATGCACTCTGCATCAGCATGAGTGTCGTCTGAAAGTAACTGAAGGGGTGATGTAGTTGACAAACAAGTTGCAACCACAAAATGGGAGTATGGCTCCTTCACCAGGTGTGAGATCAACATGTCTAGTAGGAAAATTAGGTCCCGAGTATGGCTTAAATGATTTGTTGAAGGACTAATTACCTGAACAAATCTTTGTCACTTCATAATACATAAGAGCTGCTAACCACTTGTCAATTCATTTTTTGTAAACAAGATTTTGGTAACAGGAATGTGTTCACAGATGGCAGAGGAGAACACTAAAGTTTCTTGAAGACCGGACATGTTTTTCCAAAAAAAAAAAAAAAAAAAAAAAATCAATGAGCATTAACAAGGATGCAAAACATAATTGTGTGCAAGCATAAAAATAGAGCAAAAATGAAAGTACTATAAAAATCTTTTATGTTAAAAAAAGAAAAATGACTATATGCAAAAGATAGCAAATAATAATAATAATACTATACAACTAAACACTTTAGGGCTTAAATGCATTAACATTTATAACTAATAACTTAGAATGTTGCTTTTATGTTTCTCTAAGAAGATCCCTAACTTGAACGAACACTTAGAGCTATTATTTTTCCCTAACTTCTCATACTTAAAAGTAACTCTTTGTTTTATATGTGTACATATATATATATATATATATATATAGAGAGAGAGAGAGAGAGATACATGTATATAGAGAGAGCTATACAGATATAGATATAAGTATTATTAAGAACAGGGTGTGTAGCAATGACAGGCAGTCTGGGATTGTGTCCGAGGTGAGGACAGCATAGGTCCACCGAGACAGTTGCTGTGGGGCTGTGTGTGGTGCACTACGAACTCTGTTATGCAGCAGTGACAGATAGAATAACGCTGCCATGAATACTGTCAGAGTATTTGCATCACATATGGAACATATCTGGACAGTGTGAGGTAGGACTGGCACATAAGTTAATTGATACTGCTCTAAGTGTACACATGTGGATCAGGTGATGGCCATGAATTGTTAGGCTGCTAACTTGGTGAAAGCTAGTATACGCCTCATTCCCATACTGTCCTACTAGGGCTCTATGAGGACTTGTATCATGAATGTGTATTATAGAAAAGCATGTGATTAAAGGCTGCATATATCCAACTTGAGTGTGTGCAGCCCACAGAATATGCTCCATTTATGACAGATCTATGGTCAGTCAATGAGTGGATATATATGTGCCCACATTAACAGGTTGCAGTATGGATTCAAAAGAAAAAAGTGCCTAGAATAGTTCTTCCAGGCAGAGATGGAAAAGTTACTGCAGACCCACATGCGCATGGTCAGCAGATACTGCAGACGGATAAAAGGGGACTTTGACTTCTGACATGGCATGAGTTTATAGCAGACATTAATGCTGTTTGTGGCCACAAAAGGCAGTCCATTAGGTCCAGCAAACTGCCACTGACATTCTCTTGCATGCTTGACAGAAGATCATTACATAGGAGAGGATGGCTATGAGTAAAGGGACTGCCATGGAGGAGGTGTTCTGCTGTCCCTGTCTAGGGAGACAGAATGGACATTGATGACATATGGAGGGTTGGATGCGGCAGCCAAACTAGATTCACCATTCCATGCATCTATTGGTGATGCACATGTGCCATAAGCTCAGGATGCGCAACTACATTATCTCTCTTCTCAGTACATATCTGGGAGACAGAGACAATGGCATTCCACTCAAGATACATGTGTTCCCATTATTTGCACAACAGCAACCTGGAACATGGTGCATCAAGGAGTGGTGGCACTGTCACATATCAGTAATGTCATGCACGGATGTCTCTTTGTCTCCTTTCACAAGTGCTACAGTTATAGGGTCATCCATCACAGAACAGGGCACCTGACAGTGGTACATCAGACAAAGATGGTGATGGCAGCTTTACCTCTGCACAGAGGGCATAACATCACTGTCGGCAGTGGCAATCTTTTACTTGGAGGCAGAAAATAATTTCCATTTAGTAAGGCAGGCTGAACTGTACTATCTGCTCACTATTCAAAACAGCATTGCTGGTTTCTTGACAAGAACACTTCCTTCTTCTGGCTGACTTCAGACTGTATGAATAATGTTGGTTGAGCTTAAGTTTCTTTTTCAGCTGATGACTATTTCAACAATGGCATTCTAGCATTTGCCTAGCCATACAATGACTTTGAAGCTCAAGAGCCTACCAAAGCTCCAAAACATGAACAAAAGGCATAATGCACTTGACAGGAAGAAACTTTTATCAACAGTACTGGCGACTACCAGAATCATCTGCGGTGCAGTCAAGAGGGAACTGCAAAAAACATAGAAGAAAGGTCACAGTCTGAACACAATTGTAAATATCTGTAACTGACCAGCTGAGGATGAGGTGCCTGAACAGGCTGGGGGTAGTCTAAGCTAAAACAGGCTAGATGATAGTTAGAAAATGAGACTGGCAAACTAAAGGACATCACGTTTAGTTTGAAGACAGTGAGTTTCCTTTTTGATGGGCTGCAAAAGTAAACTACATAAACAAACCCAAACCTTTTCATGACACACAGTAACTTTTTTACAACTAGGGACAAGATGGGGAAAGGATAAGACAAGTGACAGAAGAGACCATCATTAACCATTATTATAGGGCCTCGTCTTACTCTGGGGTGGATGATGTTTGGCCTTCCATGTTTGCTGTTTTTTTCCCGATAATGTTTCTTTTATCTGTACTGCCACTGCCTAGTTAACTTCAGAAAGAAGGGCCAAGCTTTGACAGGAAAGTTCCAATAGTAATTCAGAACTGCAAAGTGGAATATACACTTGATATTTTCTGTGTTCTTTCCCTCTTTCTATAATTCCTTTAATGCCTTCTGCAAGGGGGGCTAAATAGAAAGGTCTCCTGTAAAGGTATTTCTAGGAGCTGACCCTCTAATTTCACAGGTGAGGGATTTGTCCTTAGCCATGTAGCTCTTCTCAGAACTGCCTCAGTGGCAACAGCACTGATGCTATTTACTGTTGTAGCTACATTTGTTTTTATGGGTTCCCACTTAGTCAGCTGTACATGCAAATTGTGAGATCTTTTCTCTGATGAAAATATGCTAGGTCATGTACCTGTTTCAGGATTTTACTGTGGTACTGCACTTTACAGATCTTATAATTAGTAGCCCAAAAGCATGCAGTAGCTGAAGTATAAACATATCCAAACCTGGTCCGCATTTTTTATCATCTAGATAGGTGTCTGGAACCTCAGTTTTTTTCATTCTGAAGTAGCCATGTCAATTATGGCAGGGTCAGGCACTGAATTTTTATAAACAAACCGCCCTTCAATAATATAAATCCAAATTATTTATTTATTTTAATAGAAGGTGATTTATACTTTGATGCTAGGAAAAATGTAGCAAGCACATCCTCAAAAGATGAAGTTATGAAAGTTCTGGCAAGTGGTTTGGGCACAGAAAGCTTCAGCAATAGTGCATACTTTTTATTTGGTAAGGAAAACTCTTTGGTACTATTTTTGAAAATTAACTTTCATTAGATTTAAAGTTTCTCCAAACGGCATACAATCATCACCTCCAGAATAAGTATCCAAACCAACAGGGGAAGCAATCTGGTTGAATATGTCAGGGACTTCTCATCTTTCTCACACAACCTGAGGATCAAGGAGTGGAAGACTGACAACTTGTCACTGTTTTAGTCACAGACATCTCTATGGTAGATGGTCTGTGGGTTGATGAAACTTACATAATTACCTTATATAACAAGATAAAGCACTCATGTAGAGAAAAAATTACAGTCAGTGACTTGAATAAATAGTTACACAGACAACAAACAAGTAGACAACCAACATCAAAATATACTCCAATTATAATGTAGCTGGTATTGCACTGGTTGTTTAGCCTTCTGAATTCAGTCACTGAAGGTTGCACACACATTTATTGGATATTCACCCAAAGATGGAACAACGGAATCATGGGAGTCTATGAAGTTCCTAATGGACCACACTGAAGTCTCAGAGCAGATTCATAGAAAAAGACACTCATGGTGGAGAAGGCTCCTGAGCACTCCGTATCACTGACCACCACCACTAACAAACAACAAACTAACCTCAGTCACTTCCCCTTATTGAGACAGTATGGTCATAAAGAAAAAAGGGAACTTAAAGCAGACATCCACCTACTGAGTGCTCAAATGAATCTTTATTCCAAAAGCACTTGGGATAACAGGCACTAGGTGCTTTAGTCAGCATTAGTTTACTCATATTAAAATATATCAGGTTCCAGGGACAGACGTTTTATTGCATCTAACATATTACCCTAAGTCTTTGGCTACTGCCTTCTAGGAGACAGAAAAACCTAGTTTTCTTACATTTTTATTTTTATCATTGCCATTAACAGAGCAATTAAACCATTTATAAAAGCAAGCACATTCACATGCTCTTTAGGAAAAAGAAAATAAAAACTAAATTAAACATTTATAAAAACTTGCAACTGAAGATTTTTTTCTAAGTGTCAGTGGCCCAACAGGTAGAATACTCAACTTTGATGCTAGGAAAAAAACTTTGATATTAAGCCTTAAGAAGGTCATTAACACCTCTAATAAGTGTTTTCTCAGTGCTGTGCTTAAATCTAAATTAAACCGGTTTGAATCAAGAGATCTGCAGATGTTAAACAAGAACAGCTCTGCACATATACCACACTGTCAATAATATTGCTTATAAAAGGAAGGTTAAAAACATTAGCAGTAATTCCTCAGATGGTTTGAGCATAAAATGGACTACTTCAGAATGAGAGTAATCAAATACTGTTTTGATACTGATGCAAAAATTCCCTCTCCAAGATGGGCTAAGCAGTCCGGAGAAAAACTGGTCCCAAGCAATTTAGACAAGATTTGACAGCATTGTTGGACCACGATCCAGCCAATGGAAGGCACACCGTAAAGATCAAACCACATTTAAGACCTTCTCATAGTCAATATAAGCAAACTCAGACCAGCAAGCCACAATATAGTGAAAGGATTACCACTACATATGTAAGTACCAGAATCTGCACTTTTCTCTCCTTCCCCCCTAGATACTGATTTAACATTTGTTCAAGTTATAAAAAAAAAAAAAAAAGTATTTCCAGTTTTCCATTTCCTTCATTTGATTTTCTTCTATATTTTCCTCACAGTATTCCGTTTCCTTATTTTCTACAGCATTGCTTTTCACATTGTCCTTACCTCCTTCATTAGCTCACATTATTGTTTACCATATTGCTTACAAATTTGAAGGCTGTAATTAATGATCCACTAGGGCCAACATCATGACTTTTAAATATTTTATAGTCAAAACACAAATGTCCCTCTGGACTGCAAATACTACAAAAAAGTCTACATTATTTTGGTTATTACTATTCTCGCTGTACTGGCTATATAACTTACAAGGATGTTTACTAATTAAATAATAAAGTTTGTCATATTAAAAACATGTATTTGGTTGTCTGCAATATCTGAGGATACCTTTGCATTCATAAATTAAACAAATGCTTGGTAAATGACAAACTCCATTTACTTTAATATTCAATGCCACCCAAGCTTCTCTTGTTCCATAGTCCCTTTATATGCAGTTTTATTTACACCAGTTGCAGTTCTGCAGCTGTTTGTTAAAAATTATTGAATATTTCCTTGCAAATATCATCAATATGAAACTGTGATTGTTTCTAGCTTGCACCATCACTTCTGAAATAAGTTTGCCAAGGCAACTTGTATCTGGCTGCATAAAACAAGTTTACAATTTTTTTAAGCTAGTTTGTGAGTTTCAAAAATATCATCATTTTTATATACCAAATGAAGAATGGATCTAAAAGCAGTGACTACAAAGCTGAAGAGCTTAATGGCATTATCCCCCAAACCATACCTATTTATATGCAAGTTTCTCTTTATTGAAATCTTCACCATGTCTCGGCATAGCAGTTATCTCCTTTCACACATGACCATACAACATACACCTTCCAGCACATCTTCCTCTCTTCACAGCATAAAACAACAGGATATAACAACAGTCTTGCATATTATCTCAGCACAGTTCAGCAATGAAAGGCAAAAAAGACTTGTGCAGCAATAATCTATAGAGTCTACAGACTGCAATGGAAATTTCTTTTCAATTAAATCATCCTGGAATATTTCCTTGCCAGTCTCAGGCTCGTCTTCTGCAACTATTCTAACAGGTCATCATTAACATCCACCAATAAACAGAACAGTGACCAACACATCATCTTAATTAGTGAATTACTCCAAAGCTTCCATATTGTTCTCACTTTTCCACCACCATTTTGGAGTCATCACCCACCATTCTCTGCCAGGAAGCATTCGCTAGCACCACCACCATAACCTACCATAACCAACATTTTATTTTGCTGACTATTTCAACATCTACCCATTTCTACACTTAATCTATTCTTGCTTTCCATATACTTAGTGCAATCACAAATACCGTCTTGTCAATTTTATAAATTTCATCATAAATTTTAGTATCAAATCACGTTTAATAATCAGTTTGTCTAAGATCAAGCTTCACAATCAATCTTGATTCTGTTCTTCATTTTAAACCTTCACATATCATTAAAAGCTTTAGCACATCACTCATGTTTTCCCATTCGTCAACACAAGAAACCCTATCATTATTTTTTATACCCTGATCTTTTCTCACCACAGATGTTTTTCTTCTATAATATTCTTTTATGATAGTCTTCGATTTCTTTATTTATTCTTTTAACATATTTATTTCATGACTGTTCATTCTTACTTTCTTACAATATCATACTCTTGCTAAACACATCATTTTTTCATGTCTAATTCAATTTAACACTCCAGGCAAATGGTAAACTAAACAGACCACTGGATTTAAAAGTTTTAAACCTTTTTTCCACCTTACTGTACACCCCCCCCATTTTTGTTGAATTCAATGTCATCTCTAAAAATTTAAAGGGATATTGCAGACTGTGTTTTATCTGTTACTGGAAATGCATATCCCTATTAAGTATCCTAATTTCTTCAGAACGAATGTGTTTATCGAATGCACTTTCTTCTTAATGATAACTGTGACATTCATAACCCCAAGATATTTTTATCTCTTTTAAATTACTGCCCTATTGCCATAAAAGCCTTAGTCCTACAACTTTAATCTCTGTTTATAAAAAAAAAAAAAAAAGAAATAAAGAATAGTTGTGTAAAATCTTACCATAACCATAGATGTCCTTCTCTTCCATGTTGCAGTATTCTTGTTGTGGGATTTTTCACCTCAGGCAATCCGTATGTCGGCTCCTATACAAAAGCTTCAGCTTGGCTGTTGCAGCTGCATGGGACGTCACATGTAGGGCCATAAACCAGGTTCCTTAAATGTGACGTCTGCACACACAGACCTCAGAACTTGAAAGCCCAGCAGGAGTATAACGCCCAGCAGGAGTGTATGCCAGTGATGTCAGGTATAGGGCCATAAGGTCCTTATGTAGTTTTCATAGGCTCCCACTGAAGAGAATAGGGTACCAGGAGGCTAAGGGTATGCTGCACTGGGTAAAGAAAGAAGGGGATTTTGGAGGGAGGGAAGGAATACTGCAACATGGAAGAGAAGGACATCTATGGTTATGGTAAGATTTTACACGACTATTCTATGTCCTTTTATTCCTATGTTGCAGTATTCTTGTTGTGGGAGAGTACCACAACTTAGTTGGAAGGAAGGGTGGTGGAAGAAGAGACTGATTCTACGAATCCCTGCCAGACTGCCCTGGAAAATCCTGCTTGTGCTCTGGAGACATTGTCAAGTTTGTAATGTTTGGTGAAGGTGTGTATGGTGGACCATGTAGCTGCTTTCATAATGGAAGCAGTGTCCAGTCCTTTGATGAAGGCTTTGAAGGCTGCCATTGCTTTGGTGGAGTGAGCATTGACTCCTAATGGGAGTATTTTGCCATGGTAAGAGTAACAGAAGCAAATGGGTTTTCTGATCCAGCAGGCAATGGTTTGTTTGGAGACTGCCTTGCCCATAGCCCTGGGGTGGTATGAAATAAAGAGTTGAGTGGATTTCCTAATGGACTTTGTTTTGTCCAGGTAGAATCTCAACAGTCTGTGTATGTCCAGGGAGTGAAGAATCCTTTCCCCTTTGTTGGTGAGAGAGGGGAAGAAAGTGGGCAGATGAATAGATTGGTTTAATGACAAATCGCTGACTACCTTAGGCATGAAGGAGGGGTTAGTTATAAGTGTTACCTTGTCCTTGTGAAAAGTCATGTAAGGGGGACAGGCCATTAAGGCCTGTAGTTCTGACACCCTTCTGGCTGAAGTTATGGCCACTAGCAGGATTGTTTTCCATGTATACATCTGAAGAGTAGCTGTCCCAGAAGGTTCAAAGGGTGCTGGGTTAGTTTTTCCAGAATGAAGTTCAGGTTCCATGGTGGTGAAATGAGTTTTCTTGGAGGCCTAATGTGTAGGACCCCTTTTAAGAAAAGCTTAACATTAAGCCTGGCTAGCAGGGGTGGTTCTAGGGGTAGGCAGGCTGAGATTGCGGAGAGATGAACTTTAACTGAAGAGTATGATAGTCCACCTTTTATAAGTTGACACATGTAAGTTAGGACTGGGGTGGGGGGGTTTGCAATGCATGGATCCCTATCCTTGTCCAGACACCATTTGAGAATTGTTTCCATTTAGCTAGGTATGATTTTCTTGTAGTAGGTTTCCTGCCCTCCCTCAGGACTGAAAGCATGTCCTCTGAGTAGTGGTGCTTAAAGGGAATTACAAGTTTATCAACCACAGTGACAGCATCTGCAAGTGTGGGTGGATGAGAGTGCCCTTTTGTTGTGTCAGAAGGTCCACCTTGTGGGGTAACTTGTGGTGACTGCCCTTGGCTAGATTGTGAAGTAGGGGGAACCAGTGCTGCCTTGGTCAGTATGGAGTCACCAACAAAATTTTTGGTTTGTCTCTCCTGATTTTCAGGAGGACTTTTTGAATCAGTGAGAAGGGGGGGGGGGGCATATAGAAACTTCCCCTTCCAAGAGATGCTGAAAGTGTCTACTCTCTATGCTAGAGGAGAGTAGGTCTTGGTGCAGAAGGTCTGCAGTTGTCTGTTCTGGGGGGAGGCAAACAGGTCTATTTGAGGAATACCTCCAGGAAGACTGTCCTGTCCAGCATCCATTCGTGTTGTGGGGAGGATGTTCTGCTCAGAAGGTCTGTCTGTTTGTTGTCCTGCGAGGGGATGTAGGATGCCTGCAGGGACAGGTTGTGGGGAGACGCTAGCTCCCAAATCTGCAATGTTAGTCTGCATAGGAGGTACGCTCTTGTCCCTCCCTGTTTGTTGAGATACCACATCACTGTGGTGTTGTCTGCAACTATTAGGAACACACCTGGCAGAAGCAGGGGGCTGAAGGTTTTCAGAGCCAGGAGAATTGCTGAAATTTCTCTCACATTGATGTGTCTGGCCTTTACAGAAGGGTGCCATTCTGTTTGAACCCTGTAAGATGCCAAGGTGGCTCCCCATCCTGAGTCTGATGCATCTGTATGCATTACCCAAGTTGGAAGTGGGGGCTGAAGGGGAAGGCCGGGATTGAGCTGTACTTGTTGAATCCACCAGTGAACCTCTGCCTTTAGGCAGGGTAAGAGTGTGATTTCTTGTTCCAGGGGAGGCTGGTGCTGGGACCAAATGTTTTTTAGATACCATTGTAGCTTTCGCATATGCAATCTGGCAAGTGGAAGGATAGGGATGGTTGCTGCCATAAGGCCCAGGGTCCTTAGAAACTGCCTTGCAGTGATTACATGTGTCTGCAACAGGACTTTGGGAGGCCAGGGAGCTGACTTTGTCATGGGGTAGAAAAGCCTTCATTAGGTCTGTCCTGATTCTGCAACCCAGAAATATCTTGTCTTGCTCTGGGGTTATGGATGACTTTGGGAGGTTGAGGGTAAACCCCAGACTTTGTAGGGTAAACCCCAGATTTGTAGAAGGGACATGGTGAATAGCAGATGGGCAGAAAGGGTTTCTTTGCAGTCTGCCAGGATCAGGATGTCATCTAGGTAGGGATAAATCTAAATTCCCTGAGTTCTGCAATGGGCAATGGCAGGTGTCTGGCATTTTGTGAATACTCTGGGGGCAGTGGACAGACCAAATAGTAAGGCAGTAAATTGGAAATGAGAGGAGAGTCCAGAGAAATGTAAACATTTTCTGTGGGAGGGTAGTATGGGAATGTGTAAGTAAGCCTCTTTTAGATCCAATGTGGCCAGAAATGCCTTGGCCGGTATGAGAGGGAGGAGGCTTGGGAGTGACAGCATTCTGAAGGTGTGTACCTGTAAGAATAGATTTAGGAAGGAAAGGTCTAGAATTGGTCTTTATGGTTCGTCTTTTTTGGGGACCAGGAACAGTCAAGAGTAGGAGCCTTTTCTTTCCTGTCCTGAGGGGACAGGTTCTATGGTACCCAGATTGTGAAGGTCTGTCAGGACTTGTGGCAAAAGATGCCTTTGGTTTCTGGGGGGAAAAGGGAATGCTTCCTAGGGGTGGCCTTTCTTCCAAGAAAGGAAGTATCCTATTTGAATGATAGCCAAGACCCATCTGTATGTGGTGATGGTTTTCCAAAAGGGCAGGCAGTGAGACAGACGGGCAGAGAGGGGTAGGGGGGCAAGGCAGTCACACATTGTTGGGGCCTCCCCTGTCTTGAACGGGCTGCCTGGGGGGCTGAGGGGCAGCTGTCCTGGAAGAGGTAGGCCTTCTGGTACCTCCTCTGGGCCTGGAAGAGGCAGATCCAGCAAGGGCCGGGTTACGCCTCACAAAAGTGGCCTTGGCCGGGTAGTTCCTATAGTAGTTTGGGATGGGAGTCACCAGTAAATGTTTAATGTCTTGTAATTTCTTACTCTTTTCTTGCAGGTTCTTGAACAGATCTGCAGATTGTTTTCCAAAGAGGAAATTGGAGTCCAGGGGGGCATCCAGTATCTTAGACTTAAAGTCCCCTGGCAAGTGCTGAAGTCTAAGCCAGGAATATCTCCTGAGAACACAGAGAGATGCTGCAGAGTGGGCAGAAGCCTCTGCAGCATCATAGCTGCATCTGATAAAGTCTCTGGCTACTTGGGTATCCAGAGAAAGTTTAGAAGAAATGTCAGCTTTAGTTGGGGCAGTCATGAGTACTGGCTAATAAGGTGGCAGCTTGAGGGACCAGGTCCAAAGCAAATTTGGTCATATGAGTTTGACAGTTGATGGCTCTAAAAGCCAAATTGGAAGAGGTGTAAACCTTCTTACCAATCCTATACATAGATTTGTTATCTTTGCCAGTGGGTAAGAGTGAGGCAGATGGAATGAGTCTGGATTGTTTGTTCAGATGTGGCAATCACAGCCGGGTCTGGTTTGGTTAGACATTTCTGTTCCTCAGGCACCTTGTAAAAATGGTCTGGGTGTTTAGGGGCAGGTGGCTGAGAATCTGGTGTCTTAGATGCAGAGGGAAAAACATCTATGTATGCAGGGATGACAGGAGGGATAGCAGAAGGTGAGGGGGATTCTACCAGTAACAATTCAAAGTACCTTTTCTGGGTTTCAAACATTTGAGATGGATCCCATTTGAAATATTCTTTAATTTTGGTGATAGTTTCACCAAAAGTAATATCCTCTGGAGGAGAGTCTCCCTCAATAGATTCTTCATCTAGGGAGTAATACTGCTGAGGGGAAGCAATTTGTGAAGTGTAACAGATGGATTCTTCAGAAGAGGAGAAGTCAGTGTCTTGCTCTTCTTCCCTATCCTCAGTGCTAGGAGGAGGGAGAGAAAAAGCAGAAGCAGGTCTAGGACTTAGCAGTGGTAGAGGTAGATGAGGCTGAAGGCCTGAGGGCCATAAAGGCCTGCATCAAGGAGGAAGTGAAAGACTGTTAGTCATGTAGGCCTTCCTTAGTCATGGTCAAATATTTGGCCTTTTGTTTCTTTTTGGATGGGGTGGACTTTGGCGTAGGCCTGGAGTCGGATGCCAAAAGAACCGAAGTAGCTTCCAGAGGAGGGATCCCGGTTGGAGGCTCTGTTAAGTCTGGTTCCCCCTCAACTACAATTGTATGTACTGGTTGTCGGCTGCAAAACGGCTTCCACAAAGGTTGCCGCTGAAGATGACTGTTCTTTGTAGTGTCCCTCAACTCCTGAATCAGAAGATGGCTGGGTGTCCGGTAGCTGAGAGGCAGAGGAAGAGGGCCTAGGAAACTTGGTCTTCCTATGCGGAGGTTCTGTAGATGCCTCTGAATTGGGATTCATCCTAAGGGCTAAATGCTTAAGCTGTTGGTTCTGCAAATAAAGATTAAGGGCGGCCAGATGGCTGCATAGGGTCTTAGGTACAAATGATTGGCAAATGGAGCAGGTGTTGTGGTCATGCTCCTGGCCTAAGCAAAAAACGCAGCTGTCACGCGAATCTTTATGGGGAATCTGGTGCCAGCACTGGCATTTACCCTTTTTTGCTGACATTGGCTACAACAAACCAAGCTTAGCAAGATAATAGAAGAAAATATCCCCAACGGGGTACTTAGATCTTTAGACGTTTGTGTTGAAGGAGCAAAGCACACGATGCATCAGTCATGTGCGGCTGGAAAGTTCTGGGGTCTGTGCGTGCAGACATCTCATTTAAGGAACCTGGTTTATGGCCCTACGTGTGACATCCCATGCAGCTACAACAGCCAAGCTGAAGCTTTTGTATAGGAGCAGACGTATAGGTTGCCTGAGGCGGAAAAATCCCACAAGAATGCTGCAACATAAGAATAGAAGTACATCTTATGTTTTACATTTCTCCTAACCATTTACATTTTTTATCTAGCTTCAAATCTATTATTCATAGGCTCATAAGTAAGTACTAAGCTAACTACCCTTGCGAGCTTCCAAGCCTATCCAGTTTTCTCTTTTTGTGCTTGAATTAATCTATCTCATATGGTTAGAGATGGTCGATAAAAAGAAGTTATGCACTCACCATAACATTCTATCTGAGTTGTCTATCTTACCCCTAATGAGAATAACTGACATCATACCATAGATAACTTAAGGGGAACTATGCATAAGATAAAGCATTCAGGAGCTGCCTCTGTTCATGTCCTCTGTACAGGGGTAGTCCTGGGGTAAATATTCTGTTAAACATCCACAGATACAAATTGGGCTTGAATATGGACAGGGATGAACTTTGTTTTAAGTGAAGAGGCAGTCTATTCCACAGCAGCAGTATCCTATACAAGATATACTTGCCCCTCTAATCTGTTCTGTTGATGTCGCAGAAGAGGTTTAGATCCCTAGACAGAGTATTTCTGATGCCATTTGACTTGCTGATGTGCAGTAAATACAACAGTACGGGGTCGGAGGTTGCCTTGTATGATAAACACAATGTCACCTCTTAGCAGTCTGTAAGAAAGAGTACAGAAACAGGGCTTTGAGTCAGTCCATGTAGGACATGCTTTTTAGGCCTTGTATTGTTTTAGTAAGGTATTTTTGAAGGCATTACGGTTGTTGCATGTGCCTGGACAGATACAATGCCAATGGGGTGCATTATACTCAATGACTGGCCTACTGAGGGCTGAGTAAAGGGGGACAATGACATCCCTAGATCTAGACACAATCCCTTTGTTTATAAGCTATGCAATACAGAAGGACTTTCTTACAACAATGGATACATGCTGGTCAAGTTAGGTCACTGTCCACGTAAGTTCCAAAATCCTGAACTGGGTCAACTCTTGGTGCACTGTCTATGGGGTAATTCCATTGAGTAGATGACTTCTCAAATGACACAATAATGCATTTTTGGCATTACGTTTCAGTCCATGATTTTGGCACCAGTTATTTATTTAGGACAAACCTTCCTGCAGGATGGCTAAGTCATTTGGGAATTCAATGACTGCTTCTAGCATGCAGTTATCTGCAACTTAATCAGCAAGAGCCCTTTGGTATTGGCTTTTGCTTCAGAAAAGTAGATGCCAAACAGGTAAGGTCCCACATAGAATCCCGGGAAAATCCACTGCTGACTGGTCTATTTGGGGAATTAAATTCCCGATTTGACTTCTTGCGAGAATTGACAGCAACGCTTCCATTCCTTTCACCACTTCCTTCATCCATACTCCACTCTTTTGCTAATAGAACTGTATCATCTGCATATGCCAAAATAATTGACAACACAACCTTTTCTCTAACACACTTTTCATTTTCTAAGTTCTTTGTTGCACTATCTGAACAGCACTTATACCAATACAAACAATGCCATACTCAGCCATGCCTTACATCCTTTCAATTGCTATCTCTCTACTTACCCATGCATTTACTATTGCCTTACATACCCCTTTCAACTATTATCTCTATACTTACCCATCTACTTACTGTAACCTTAACTGTCCCACATCATATGCCGTTTTCAAAATCCTGACGTCTTCACTGAAGCTATATGCTTTTAATGTTCTCCGTAACTATTAAAATATATGCACTTCTTTTAAAGGACTAGTGTTTTTAAGTTCATATTTCTCACTCTAATTGGAAATCTATAGTATGTGGAACCATATATGACAGCAACATTTACAGTACTGATAAAAAAATGCTATAACATGCTTTTATAAGTAAAATCAAGAACACTCATTACCTGCCATGAAGGAGGGATCTGTGCACCAAATCCAAATGCTGGGAACATTTTATCTCTGTGGAGAAAAATACCATTAATTTATCTTTAGCAGGCTTCAAAGAAATAACAATGCAATACAAATTACCAGAATAAAAAGGAGTTCAAATAACATATTTTATATTTCAAAGTTCCACAGCTTTGCATAACTCTTAAGTAAAAACGTACTGTACAGCTGTTCAGTGGATAACTTTTCAAGCTCAAAAGATGCCCATGTTTAAATCATATTCAAGAAAGGAAATCAGACACAGATGTATATTTCTAGAAAAAAAGGTTCTTCTCTAGAAAAGGATTTTTAAAATCTGAGCTATATATTCTAAAGGAGATTGAAGTAAAGAAGACAGGTTACATGCATTACACTTTCAGATCCCAAATTAATCGTTTATTTACTTAACAGGGCAGACAGGCTGATCCAGAGACCATTTTCAGCCACAATGCAGGACAAATGTAACAGAAAAACAAGGGCACCAGGACTGACAATTTTAAAAAGACAAGTTTTAGTACAAGCAATATTCAATGTATAACCAATGCAGTAAAATCACACACATTTACAGCAGCAAAATGTAGGCCAACTACCTGAGCTAAAGATACCAGTTAATAAATTACGACTAATGAAGGCAAAATTAGGCACTAAAGATGGTGGTCCTTCTGCTGTAAGCATAAGTTGTTCCGGTGAAGGTATTAAACAGCCTCTACAGACCTGCCTGATCAGTGTTAAATACAGGCAGTCTACTAGTTGTGGCAACTAGAAGGGTATCCTGACAACAACTGCCATGTGATGACCAAAGGAGAGGAAACTGTTGGCCCAAGCTTCCAGATCACTGATTACCTTTATGTTTCGCATGGGTGTGTTCTCCATAACGCACATCGTGTGCAACTTCTGTTTTCAAAAAAAATAAATAAATAAATTTTGCACACCAGGCATTAGCTAAGGCAAGCTCTTTCTGATGAATACAGATATCTGAAGGGGTTTTAACAATTACACCCACTTTACACTAATCTGCAGATTTAGTTACCAAAAGTTGTAGTTATCAATTCTGAAACCAGACAAGTAGATGTCAAACAGGAGGGAACCCAGTATAAACCCCTGGGGAACTCCACTGATTGCTTTAACACTATGTGAAGAATCATCTAACACGTGAACATTTCGGGTTCTGTCTTTCAGCCAACTGGCAAGCGATCTTACCCCGTTTTCATGTTTTAGTTTGTTCTGGGACCTTAGTCTTACATTTTAATTAGCAGTTGTGTGAAGATTGCGCTTCTGCATTACTCTACACTTCTATGTCCACAACAGTATTACTTGTAAAAGCTATCTGTTTGTACTTTAAACCCTGCTGGGCCACAGTCTTGTACTTTAATTCACATTTGTGGCAGTACAGGTACTATGGCCAGATTTTAAACCTTTGTCATTTATTACTTAAGCAGTTGTATAGAATCGGCAGTACTGGACTGGATTAAACCCAGGTCTTGCCAGAAAAAAGCCACACTGATGGATCCCTGGCATAAACAGGCTACACAACCAAAGAAAGACTCTAATGTCCAAAATGAGTGGGAACATGCTCAGCAGAAGAAGAAATCAGTCACTAGTCTAAACTAGCAAATCAGAAATCTTAGTCAAGTCCTCAAAAAACAAATTATGAAGCAAAATAGCCAAGGAAACTCACAAAACATTTTTTTAACTATGTCCAAAATCTTAAGGGGAATACCCAGCTATGTGCAGAGATGATTGTAGATGGCACCACCCATGCTCAACCAGAGGAAATAGCCAACCTGCTAGTTGACTAATTAGGATCAAACTTCACCGCCTGTCCCCACTGGTTGTCCTCAAAGTAAACCTGTTACCATTCCTCAGCCTATAATCTCAAGAGAGCAGGTCATCTCTGAGCTCTCTAAGGCTAAAAACATGGCATCAATGGGCCCTGACAACATCCCAGGTTGCCTTCTAAATAACTTAAAACATGACTTAGCAGCCCCATTTGTATCCCTATTTAACTACAGCTGTCAGACAGGCTATGTTCCAGCAGAATGGAAAACATCAACAGTCATCCAGCTGCATGAGGGGGGACCATCAACTGACTCGGGGATTTATAAACCATAAGCCTGACTAGCCTCATCTGTAAGGCCATGGAAAGAATGATCATGGATCTTATCAACAAAGACATAGGTAATCTCCAGACTCTGGACCTTACCCAGTTCCAGTTTGTTAAGGGTAGATCATGTTTGTTAAATTTGGTTGACTTCTTCGGGAAGGTAACCAAGACCATGGATGAGGGAAAGACTGTACATACTGCCTACCTTGATCTGGCCAAGGTATTCGACACAATTTCCCACTCAAGTATTATACAGAAACTCCCTCATCTGGGCATAAACCCCTACATCACCAGATGGGTAGCCAAATAGCTCACTGACATGACACATACTTGTCAAAGTGGGTGAATTTACCTCTAGCAAGAAACCAGTCACCACCAGTGTACCACAAGTCCTCTCCCATTGGACATGTATTTATCAGAAGTCAAGGAAAATGTAGGTGATTTTTTGGCTGACACAGTTCATGAATGACTGCAAATTGGAGGCAATCAATGAATCCCTGAACGATACTGATATACTGCAGAAATGATCAATGCATAAAAATTGACTGGTGGCAGAGCCATGGATTGAAACTAAATGCAAAAAATCCATAATTATTCCCTTTGGGGAAGCAAATAACCCAGATAACTACAATACAGAGAGCACCACCCAGACAGTAGCCTCAATAACACATGATTTCAGTACTCAGGTTGATAGTAATCTGAACTTTGATCACCATGTGTCCACAGTGGTGAGAAAGTCCTTCTATGTGGCATAACTCATAAGTAAGGACATGGCATCCAGATCAAAGGACATTATCATTGCATTGTACTCAGCCCTCATCAGATCAGTAACAGAGTACAATGTAGTCTTTTGCATGTACCTCACCAGACATCTGCAACAGCTGAAGCAACCCCAGAGGTTTCTCACCACGAAAATACAGGGTACAGAAAACAAGTCCTATGTAGAAAGATTGAATGCCCAGTCAAAGTATCCTGTCCCCTACAGACTACTAAGATATGACCTGTGTCTGGCCTACAGGGGCTGTCTCCAATCTGGACCTGATGGCAATGTTACATATTCATAAATCAAAATGCACAAGGGTCATTCATTCCAGGGGGCTTAACCTAGCCTTTGAAATAAATCATGTTTGAGAGTTAGACACGCCTTTCAGAGACTATCCCTTGTCTGGAACAAGTCTCCCACTCACATGAAGCAAAGTCCTTCCTTGACCTTCCAAGTGCAACCTAGATCAATGGACAGGTAATTGTAAATTTACTCCTGAGGTGGTGCCCATCACTCTCATGGAAAGAGGCAGCCTGTATTAGATACCATAGCATAGGCTCATACCTCTGTGAACTTCGTTCACTTAGCAATTAAAAACTGGGAATCTCTGGTTAAACATGGCTAGGATTGTAACGGCTCTTGTGCCTCTAGCCCAGTAATCACTTATGAATCTATTACTACATTTTTTCCATAAAACAGTGTTACTGGTAAATTTCTGTATAGGCTGGTACCTTAAGCTGTGGCAGAAGGTCCACAGTGAAAATAATTATTTCTGCTACAGTTTGTTTTTCAGTGCTTTTACATTTGCTTACCTTTTACCTGCTTAAAGTTGTATTGTGTATCTGCCCCATCTCTAGCCTGCATTCCAGAAGTGCTTTACTAGTTAGTACCCAGTGCCATCCAGGCAAAGTTAAGTACCTTTGATTGCTAAATCGCACTTACGTTATTTTGAGTGATCAGTACTGTTTTCTGCTTTTATGTATACATTTCACTTTTTTCCCTGTAAAAAATTGCTCTTCCTCTCACTGTTACTGCTATTAGACTGTCTTGAAATTGCCTTCCGCGAGGGATTTCCAGCTAGTTGTTTAAGTGGTTTGTGGTGGCATTGCACTTGTGGGTCTCTTCTACTGCATTTATACAGGGTTCATTCATCATGAGGCAGAAGATGTTTACCTGGTCTGGGTTGGGAAATACACAAAAGGGCTCATAGTGTAGCAACTTTATTGGATAAAAAGGGCTCATTACTTAGTTTTCTGAGCTGCTATACATTTTGCATGATTGCTTGGTTTAGCTGTGCCCTGTACAGTAGCAAACACCTAAAAAACAAATTTTCCCTGTAGAATGGCCCACAAAACTGTACTCTGTAAAACAGCAATATAGCACAAATACCTTGTGTGCCGACAAGCTTAGAGCAGCAAGTTGGAAGTCACTATTGTGTAAGCATTAAAGTTACTATAATTTAGCACTGTTTAGCATAATCTGATCCAGTTAAGCACCCTTATTAGTCTGCACCAACAAAGCACCCTTAATATCCTTCTAACCCCAATACACCACCCCCTTGTACCTCATAAATCAAAGGACTGGATAGTATAGATATGCAATTTCCTAACTTCTCTGTTGCCAGCTTGGTGGATGGTCACCTTGAGTTAATGTAACAACTGTCTCTTGTTTACTAGCAACAGCTTAACCTTTAAAGAAGCACAGTATGCGAGAGGTGTACTCACACAATGATACTGGGGCTAAACTCTCGCATACAAGTGCACATCAGGTTGTCGAAACATTGCACACAACACCCACTCACATAGCGCACACACACACACACACACACACACACACACACACACACACACACACACAGACTAAAGTATGCTGAGGCACTTAAAAGCAATCTTCCTACACAACAAAGATATCCTAGACTACCAACTGTCAAAGCTATGCCCCAGTGAGCCCGAAGACACTCAGAAAAACACCATCTAACATCACACAAACTGTGATCCTCAGTGGAGCCCCAAACACTAACTTTCTAAGGCAAGTAAACACATTTCCCAGGACTCGTCATGTAGGACTCCATTGTAAGATATAATGACGCTCCTCTAACCAGTTTGAACAAGGAAGAGAGTAACTGTTAGCTGCTTATCTGGAGCCAGAATCTGCAAAATCACGCACGTACTCAAGTCATTACACTACAGGTACTGGTAGGATTCCATCGTAGTCCATGTATGTGTAAATGACCTGATATGTACCTCCCTGGACTACACGAAGAGACATTATGGAGCTTTCAAATTAGGTATCTCAGGCTGGTATGAGCCTTGCATTAAGCAGCATATTACCATCACAGTGAATGGCACCAAAGTATGAGCAAAAATGACTGATTTCAAAAAAGTACAGTTTTGTACCTACCATAAATGTAGATGTTCGAGTGTTCACCCTGCTGCAGTCATCACATTTGGGTTATCCTGCCGTCAGGTGGTCCCGCAGTCAGCCTGAATTCCAAAGTCTTGGTCCAGCATCGGTTGCTGTCGCTTCTTCCCTGACATCAGTGCACCAGGGGTATATAAGAGGCATCCAACGCCATTTTCTTCAGTTTTTCTTGCCCCAGGTGTCAGGTGCCCCCAATAGGTAGGCAAAATATATACATATAGCTAGATAAAAATAAAACAATACCTTTAGGCACAAGCAAATACACCACAGAGGTTGTATAGGATAGAGTGGTATAGATAAGTTCAGCTAGTTCAGAGGGGATGGAGGGAGGGTAACCTGGACTGCAGCAGGGTGAACACTCGAACACATCTACATTTATGGTAGGTACAAAACTGTACTATGTTCATCGTGTTACCCTGCAGCAGTCATCACACTTGGGTTGAATCCCAAAGCTAAGGATGGGAGGTGGAGTTAAACAGGGTTAGAAGAAGCTAGTAGGCCCTGCAACACTGCAGTGGCAAAACCAGCTCTAGTCTTAGAATATAGAGGTAAGTGATAGTGTTTGGTGAAGGTGTGCACTGAACTCCAAGTTGCAGCTTCCAGAATATCCTTGGTTGGCACTCCCCTGAGAAAGGCTGCTGATGTAGCTGTAGCCCTGGTGGAGTGGGACCTAATGTTAGCAGGTACTGGTTTCCCATGATGCGTGTAGCAGAAACGTATGCAATGCCCTATCCATTTAGAAATGGTCTGTTTTGAGATAGCTTTTCCTTGTGATCCCGTAGCATAGGCTAAAAAGAGCTGGTCAGTTTTTCTGAAAGCCTTAGTTTTATCCAAGTAGTAACGTAATTGCCTGTGAATGTCCAAAGAGTGCAGGAGTCTTTCTCCTTTGTTCTGGGGATTTGGGAAAAAGGTGGGCAAATGAATGGTCTGGTTTAGGGCCACACTGGATACCACCTTTGGCATAAAGGAAGGGTTAGTTCGTAGAGAGACTCTGTCTTGATGAAAAATGAGGAAAGGCTCCACTGCCATTAGTGCCTGTAGCACTGAGACTCTTCTAGCTGAGGTTATTGCTAGTAGCAGGGAAGTTTTCCATTAAAGAAATTTTAAATCAGCTGAAAAAGCTGGTTCAAAGGGCGGCAGTGTAAGCTTTTCCAGAACAAAGTTGAGATCCCAAGTAGGTGTTGGTGCTCTCCTTGGCGGTCTTATGTTCTTAGCCCCTCTGAGGTACTGTCTTAGGAGTGGATGTGAGAATAAAGGAGGATCCGTGTTGTAATGAGCTGAAATTGCTGAGGCGTGGATCTTAATAGATGAAAAGGAAAGTCCTTTGTGCAACATCTCAGTTAAATATTGTAGAATCTGAGGAATGTTTGGATCAAGGGGATTTTGGCCTCCAGGCGCAAAATCTTTTCCATTTGTCTGAATAGGTTTTCCTGGTGCTGGGCCTCCTGGCCTCCAGAATGACATCCATAACAGCTTTGGATAGAGGTGTTGGCTGGTTGTTTAGGTAATTTGCCATGCAGCCAGGTTTAAAGTCTTGAGCTGGCTGTGTAGAATCTGATTGTCTCGCTGGGTGAGCAGGAGAGGAATTTGTGGTAAAATCCATGGTGGGCCGTGGGCCGTGTTCCTTAGAATAGGATACCAGTGCTGGCGTGGCCAGTCTGGTGCAATGAGTATCATTTGTGGCCTCTCTAATCTAACTTTCAGAAGTACCTTTGTAGAAGAGGCAGTGGAGGAAAGGCATACACTGTTAATGTTTTCCAACTGAATGAGAGGGCATCTACTTTCCAAGCTTGTGGATGGAATGTCCTTGTGCAAAATTTTTGAAGTTGGTAGTTTTGGGGGCTTGCAAACAGATCTATGTCTGGGCATCCCCATTTTTGAGCTATCATTGCAAATACTTGTGGATCTAGTTTCCACTCGTGGATCCATGATGTTTCTGCTTAGGTCGTCTGCCAATGTGTTTTTCTTTCCTGGCAGGAATTGTGCTTGTAATTGAACCTGGTAAGACAGTGCATTGTTCCACAAGGTCATTGCTTGCCTGCATAGAGGGTAGGAATGTGTGCCCCCTTGCTTGTTTATGTACCACATTACTGTGGTATTGTCCGTCTTTATTATTAGTTGTCCTGGGTGTAAGAGGTCCTTGAAAGCTGTTAGGGCATTCTGTACTGCTACCATTTCTTTTTGATTGATATGCAGATGCCTCTGATCTGTAGTCCATTTTCCCTGAATGCACTGTCCTGCCATGTGTGCTCCCCCGGCATAGTCCGATACATCTGTTGTCATAGTTTGCCTGGCTGTGGGTAAGATGAAAGGCTGACCCTTGTTGAGGTGACATGCCTGTGCCCACCATAGAAACTCCTGTTGAAGGCAGGGAATGAGATGTATCATCGTTTCCAAGCTGTGGCTGTGCTGAGTCCCATAAGCTTTTCAGGTACCATTGTAATTTCCTCATATGCAGTTCTGCAAATGGTATTAGTAGTATGCAGAATTTTTCTTGCAGGGAGTTGGGTGTTTGTTGCCATTATTTTGAAGTATTGAGTCAGCTGTTGTTGCTTGTCTGGCATGAGGTAAGCCATCTGGGCCGTTGTATTCAAGCTGGCACCCAGGAATATTATGTTTTGTGAGGGCACTAGTTTTGATTTCTTTTCATTTACTGTGTACCCTAGGCAACTTAGAAGGTGTTTGACAAATGCCAGATGCTTTAAAAGAATGTCCTTGCTTTCTGCTTGAATAAGGCAGTCATCCAGGAATGGGTATATCTGAATTCCTCTTTGTCTGCAGTATGCAATTACTGGTGCCAGGCATTTTGTGAAGACCCTGGGCACAGTAGATAAGCCAAAGGGCAGTGCAGAGAATTCATAATGCGTTGAACCTGCAATGATGCGGAGGTATCTTCTGCAATTTTGTCTGATAGGGACATGCAGGTATGCCTCCTTGAGGTCCAACGTTACTAGCCAAGCATTCTTGCCCAGCATGGGAAGAAGCTGCTGTAGTGTTAGCATCTTGAATTTTGGTACTTGCAGATAGGTGTTCAGAATTGAAAGATCTAGAATAGGTCTCCATGCTTTGTCCTTTCTTGGGACTAGAAAGAGTCTTGAGTAAAATCCTTGTCCTTGCTCCTGTGTAGGTACCTGTTGAATGGCTCTCATGTCCATGAGAGCTGTAATTTGTTTTTGTGCCTCTGTCCATTGATTTGGTGGCAGGTTTGGCATTCCTTTTATCCTTGGTAAAGTATGAAAGTGGAATCTGTATCCTTGAGAGACAATGTTTGGGACCCATTTGTCTTTTGTGATGATGTGCCAGTTGTCTGCAAAAAATGCTAATTTTCCTACCATGGGAGCTGCCAGGAGAGATTTGCTTGGTAGTTTGAGGATTGAGTCATTGTGTTTGTCTTCTGCTAGCTTGGGGCCTGTCTTCTCCTCCTTTCTGGGTAGCAGTACCCCATTGGTGAGGTTTGTAAGGGCCTTGTGACTGACCTCTGCCCCTTGGGCGTCTGCATTTGCCCCTCTGTGATCTGTCAGAAGCCGGAAAGGACCAGTTTTTTGTTGGCCAATTTCTGCTGAAACGAGGGGGTTGTACCTGCAAAAAATCCTTGACAGTCTGCATAGACTTTGCCTTATCCTCCATTTTCTTTAAAACCTCTTCTGCTTTGACACCAAATAATACATCCTGCTGTAAAGGTGCATCCAATAATTTTGCTTTAACATGATCAGAAAGGGTTTGTTCTTTTAACCAAGCATGTCTACGTATGACAGAGCCAGTAATAGCTACTCTACAGGAAGCTTCCAACGAATCAAATCTGCATTGTAAAGTATGTTTGCCCACCTGTTCAGCTGCATGCAACAGATCCTGCATTTCCTTGAATTCAGACTGTTCAGCCACTGGGATTTTATAAAGGAATTTGTGTGAGTCAGGTACTCTGTAGTATCTGTCTGGTTTGGCTGGAGCAGGAGGTAGAGAGTCTGGATTTAAACTAGACTCCAAGTAAACATCATCCACAATATCTAAAACTGGAGGGATAGAGAGAGGTCTGAGTTGGGGTAGTAAAAGGAACTCTCGGAGCCTTTTCTTAGAATCAGAGTAGTCCTGGCCTTCCCAGTGGAAATGTTCCCTCATGGTATGTAATGTTTCCCCAAAGGAGTAGTCTTCAGGGGGAGATGCTGAGGGAATAGAGTCTTCAGCATCAGAGTCTTCATAAGGTGGAAAAGTGTAATCCTGTTCCTCAGAAGAATCTGAGGAAATTGAAACCTGGTCAGAGGAAGCATAATCCTCCTCTTGTCTTGGTCTTTTATCAGGAGGGGGATGGGAACCCCTGATTAGGGTAATCAAATCTTCAGCCATCTTAAGCATCTGTTTCTTAGGCATGGGGCCTTGAACTGTAGATTGATGTACAGTCTTCTTAGGTTCTAAAGGAGTTTTAAACTTAGCATAAGATTTAATGGTGAGTGTAGTCAGTCTGAAGACACCTTCTGCAACCAAAGGTGTTTCCACTGCACCGGGGTCTACTTCTGCTCCGGTGTCGGAAGATGGCTGCATCGGCCTAGTAGACTCCGCCTGAGAATCCGTAGCTGTCTGGGGTTCCAGTTCTGCGGTCGTTAGGGGCTGCGTATGCGCCTCCCTGAAAACCGGAGAACCGGCGACAGGCCCAGCAGAGGCCTCAGAGTCTAGCTTGTTCCTAGGCTGCCTGTCCTTATCCTTGCATTTTTTATGTATGCCGGTTGACGGCTGCTTCGACGGCATGATATAATTAAATTTCCTACCAAAGTAATGTTGTGCGAAGTCAAAATGGCGTTTGACAGTTCGTTTATTAAACCTAGCACAAAACCGACAACCTGTGACGTAGTGGTCTGGGCCTAGGCAAGGAATACAATAGGAATGGAAGTCCTTATGAGGTATTTCCTTCCCACAAGAAATGCAATTGTTAACTTTTTCTGACATCGGACTGAGGCAAGAAAAGGTTCCCCAATGGGGTACTTAGCTTTATTGAAGACTTCAAACTGAAATTTGAATCAAAAATCTCAGGTGTCGGCCGACTGGCACTTGCGAACTGCTTCTGCTTCGGGCACCATGCGGCAAGAAAGACTGAAGAAAATGGCATCGGATGCCTCTTATATACCCCTGGCGCACTGACGTCAGGGAAGAAGCGACAGCAACCGACACCGGACCAAGACTTTGGAATTCAGGCTAACTGCGGGACTGCCTGACGGCAGGATAACCCAAGTGTGATGACTGCAGCAGGGTAACACGATGAACATCTATCTGTTTCTCCGGTGTCATTCTAAAGGATAACATGTTTGTCAGTTTGGGAGGACATGGTTAACAGACCATGTTGCTTTGCCAAGGATGGTCTACACCTTTGCCCTCTAGGCTTTTTAATACTTGCTAGATCTTTATCCACCCACTGAGTGCCTTTTTTAGTCAATGCCAAATTGACAAAACTACTGACAAAGCAAAATCAATTCAACCAAAGCTCAAGGTGTTACTGATCAATGCCAGGAGTCTAAATAGAAAATTACACTCCCTTCAACCCCTCCTCACACTTGAGAATACAGACATCTGTGCAGTTACAGATTATGGTTTAAAGCCGCAGAGAGTACCCCAGGTGTGCAAGCTTTCAGTGCCTTCCACACAGGAGCAGCCTTAGGCCAACTGGTGCCCTAGGCAAAAGGGCCCCATGATGCTCCCCACCACATGGTGCCCCCATCCTGGTCTACCTACAACAAATCAATACTGGAAAAGTGCCGCTGCTAGACCGGCACCCTAGGCAGCCGCCTAGTTGGCCTATGCCTAAGGCCTGCTGTGCTTCCACACTTTTAGACCAGTGGCTGCACAGACTAGGGCAAAGGGAGGAGGTGTTTCAGTATACATCAGAAACAAGCATACCTCTAGGGTGGTCAAACAGGATGAAGTGCTGGAGTTTCTCCACACACAGATCACCATAGACAAAATCCTGTACCATAGCCTAGCCAACTACAGGTCACCCTCCATATCCCAAGAAGCTTACAATGCATACTCGAACCTACTGGAGACACTTACCATTCAATATAACACCCTACTTATGGGAGACTTTAATTACCCCTCTATAGAATGGGAAACCTACACGGCCTCAAATCTACAGGAACAGATCTTCCTGGACTTCGTAAATACAAACACCCTTAACCAAACAGTGAATATGCTCACTCAAGGCTCCAACATACTGGACCTCATGCTTACAAATATGAGAGAACACTGCACCCCTCAATGTCTCATCCTCCCTGGTAAAGTCAGACCATAAAGCGGTTTCCCTCTAAATCAAAATCAATTCCATAATGCCATTAAAACCACAGTTAGGAACCATTCCAAGGCAAATTACCTTTTAATAAGTGATGGTTTGTTAAAATTCAGTGCCCCCACCCCCAAACCCAGAGAACACAGCAGCCTATGGTGAATTGCTCTCAGAAACTGCACAACCATGTCAATGGCCGACAGAGGCTGTTTGTACCTACCAGAAGTAAGCCCCCGAATAGCCTCCGAAACAAACAGGTCTGGTGGCATCCCACATTAAACAGGATATATGACAAAAGGAAAAAAATGATGGCAAAAATCAGGAAGGGTAATTCCCATAAAGAAAAAAACTGTCTCATCAAAGTAAATGGGCAACAAAGAAGGCTAATTAGGTAAAGCAAAGAAAACACTGATGTTAAGCTAGCTTCCCAGGTGAAAGATAACCATAAGGCCTTCTACAGCTATGTCAGAAATCTCACGGGTAGCACACAGCAATGTGCTGAACTAGTGGTTAATGGTGCCACATTCACCGAGCCTGGTAATATAGTGACCCTATTAGCAGACAAATTCAGTTCCAACATTACTGTCCTTTCACCCCTAACCATCCACTCAAAAATCACCTCAAACATAACTCCTCCAACTATAACTAGGGAGCAAGTACTGGCTGCACTCTTTAAAGTCAAAAACACAGCCTCACTGGGCCCTGATAACATCCCAGGATGCCTCCTGAATAGTCTAAAATAGGACTTATCATGACCCCTAGAGTCATTATTTAACAACAACCTTAAAATAGGCTCTGTACTATATGAATGGAAGACTGCAATGGTCATCCGCCTTTATAAGGGAAGACCTTAAACAGATCCTGGAAACTACATCAAGAAGGACATAGAAGACCTCCAGACACTTGATCCATCCCAGTTTATATTTGTCAAATGAAGGTCATGCTTAATGAATCTGGTAGACTTCCTTGAAAAGGTCACTAAGGCAAAGGATGAGGGAAAAACAGTGCATACTGCCTACCTAGACCTGGCTAAAACATTTGATACAATACCCCACTTGGACATTGTCCACAAACTTATGGAACTAGGTATAAACCCCTTTATAACACACTGAATAGCTAGCTGGTTCACTGACAGGACCCAGGAGGTTAGAATTGCTGAGGCCACCTCCACAAAGAGCCCAGCCAACAGTGAAGTTCCTCAGGGCTATGTGCTGGGCCCACTCCTCTTTGGCATCTACTTCTTGGATATCAAACGCCTTTGGATAACCAAGTCTGCAGATGATTGCAAACTGGGAGTAGTCAGTGAATGCCCCCAACATTAGAATATGATTCAGGAAGGTCTAATACAAATGTTTGGTGCCAAAGCCATGGATTAAAACTCAGTACCAAGAAATGCATTATAGTACCTTTTGGAAAGTCTACTACCCTAGGTAACTACATCAGCAGCAAAACACCCTTAAAAGTTGATTCACTAGTCAGGGATCTGGGTAGTCATGTAGACAGTAACCTACCCTTCAACCAATATGTGCCCTAGGTAGTAAGAAAATCCTTCTATTTTGCTCAACTTAAAAGCAAAGGCATTGCATCTAGGTCCAGAGAGGTCATCATACCATGGTAGTCACCCCTCATCACACCCATTTTTCACACTGAGCTAATCGAAAGAAGGACACTAAGCAAACTCGGATCTATAATATATAACATTAAGTATCCTGTTTTTTTGCTTATTTTTCGAGTTGTTTATAGCACTTTGTCTACCGCATACTTTTCTAGCTAGTTTCACTGTGTGTGAGGTATTAACTGGAAATTGTCCACTTTTATTAAGTGTTTGGGTTGTTTGATTCTGATAACTTGTTTGCAGTTACAAGCTTTCTCTAGAGGCTCCTTTATCTGTTTAAAACTTTCATTTAAAGGCTCACTGCTGCTTTTCTGCTGTGAGAAACATTTCTGCAGTTTGTTTGTAAGTAGTGTGGATATTTGTAGCATTGTCCATATTCAGGCTTGTGTTTGGGCCTAGTGTTTGTGGAGGCTATGCGTCTGAGCACATGTTCAGGGACATCTTGGTTTAGCCAAAGCCATTAAGCATTTCAGCCCCCCTATAAATGTAACCCATAAATGTGGTATTATCAGTAACTAAGTGAACAGAGCCTGGGGCAACAAAGGAGTCAGACTTGATAACCTTTACAACAGCTAGCATCTATTTTATGCTTTTTCCTGTATTCCTGTGCCAGACACATGGCACTTACTCCCCTACACACAGCTCCACATATGAGGTCTGAGGTGTCTGCTGTGACTGACTGCTCTGAAGTAAAATTGGGTGACCTGAACTCAGGGATATTTGATGTCTGCAGCAAGTAACTTCTCTTTTTAGAAAGCCTAATTAAGGAATTTGAAAAGACAGAGGGTGTCATTGCTGGTACCCAGTAGCCTTCATATAACATTCTATCATCATGTCAAATTTTGCAAGAGATATTATGAGAGTTATGGATGCCACGAGAACCAGAATACTGAGGCATGCCCCAAGCCAGATTGGAAAACACATGGAATAGATATAAATATAGATTTAATTTGTCCTGTAGAAGAAAACCCCTTTGAACAGAAGGGGTCATAGAGGCACCCCAGAAATGCAGTCCTGTGTGAGGGAGAAAAAAATAATTCTGAATGTTCTGTGCAGGGTCTCAGCCTGTCTAGGATTTCTTGTCTCAAATGGGAGATTCATGAGATTATAAATTTACTCCCATCACAAGAAGCAGTTGAGTACTTCAGTACCAAATTTCTGGCTATCCTTAACCACCATGCTCCTACCCGTACCATCCGCGTAAAAGCCACTGTTGCACCGTGGCTATCTAAAGAAACAAAAAACAAAATTAAACTAAGAAGCAATGCCTGGGCCAGGTGGCATGTTACCAAAGCCCCTACGGACCAAGTAAGATACCAGCAGCTAAGGAATAAGAACAAAAAAATCTGTCATTCTAGACAAAAAAAATCACTACACCCTCCTACAACAAAAATATCATATAAAGCCTCAGACGTTCTGGGCTGATATTAAAAATCTTCTCCACCCAGGCCGTTCCGCCACTCCTACCCCATCAGCTTCCCTTGATAAATCCGCTGTTGAAATTGCAAACAGCTTCAACTCCTCCTTTACTGATACTATCCAGTCTCTAGCTACCCATCTCACTCATTTGGACACAAACAGCAGCTCTGGCACATCTAGCCCTGATCCACCCAGCACCCAACCAACCTTTACCTTTCAAACCGTACCTACCAACCTGATCCGGACCTTACTCAAAAAGCTAAAACCTACTACACACTAGCTGCCGACCACCTCCCAGCTGAATATCTTCAAAAAGAAGCTGATGCCATAGCACTTCCCATTTCTATTCTATCAACAGATCCATCTCAGAAGGATCCATCCCAGCAATATGGAAAATATCATGTTATACCTCTCCATAAAGGAGGAAGTTCCACAGAATTATCTAACTTTAGACCTATAACCATTCTTTCTCCACTAGCTAAAATCATGGAAAGATGCATACACAAACAAATCATGCACTTTCTTATTCAAAACGGAAAGCTCGCCTTATCTCAGCACGGCTTTAGGCCATTCCACAGCACCACCATGGCTCTTCTATCTTTCTGTGTCATCAATCTTCATCATAACAACAACAAACTATCTTCAGCACTCTTCCTAGATCTCTCAAAAGCTTTTGATATGGTCAACCATCAGCTACTGCTCAATACCCTACAAACCATTGGTTTAGACCAACACACAATACAATGGTTTCACTCCTACCTAAACGATAAACAGCAGGCTGTCTTATGGCAGAGCAAGCAGTCATCCCAACTTCCTCTAACCCTAGGTGTCCCACAAGGGTCCATACTAGGTTCCCTTCTTTTCTCTATCTTTATCAATGATCTGCACACCACCATCCCAGGAGCCACCTGCATCCAATATGCAGATGACTCAAAGCTAATATGCTCCACCTCCTCCCCTACACAACTTCTAACCCTCACCCAGGCCACTTTCAGTATGGTAGAAACATGGCTAGCTAATCGGCGCCTGCTTCTAAATCCTAACAAAACCAAGCTACTACTTTTCTCCCCTAACCATAAAATTCCTCCTTCCTTCAACATCAAATCTAGTAATGACACCATTATCTCCCCTGATGACCATACAAAGCTTCTAGGTGTAATAATAGACAACCTTAAATTTGATAAACATGTCAATCACACTAATAAGTCCATCAACAAAAAACTTGGCTCCCTGTACAGGGCCAAACCTTTTCTCACCCCCGCTAGCTAGGGTAGCTATTGCAAGATCACACCTCCTCTCTACCCTTATGTATGCCTCCCCTGTACTCACCAACCTATCCAAAACCGATCTCAACAAATTATCAGGATGTTACAATCATATAGCTAGATTCGCTACAGGCATGGCTTTTAGGACCCACCATTGCCAGAACTTCAAAGCACTGGGATGGCTAGAGTATCCTACCCTTCTACAGTTGAACCAGCTTATAGTAGCGCATAAAATACTCCATCAACCTGATAACACCCCTGCCCTCAAAAATATTCTCACCCCTCATAGTGCCCCCAGGCCATTACGCTCAGCTGATAAACTAATGATACTGAACCAAAAATCCAACAACTCTGCAGGCGATGCTATATTTGCCAACTCAACCAGTAAAATCTGGAATCTGCTCCCTACTACCATTACCAAGGAAACCTCACTACCCCTATTTAAAAGAGAACTCAAAAAATACCTCACATTTCATTGGCTGTGCTCTTGTTCTAAACCTGACTAACATAGTTTCATAGTATAGTACTAGGCTATCTGCCCAGGGGCATTTGTAAGCCTAGCCATAGTGATGTGGCTTTTGCCACCCCATGAAATGGTACAAAAAATGTACAGAATAAATTTAGAATACTGTGCCTCTGTCTAGTAGTGACACAATGAAGGTCCCCTTATATAATAGAATTAGTTTACTGTGCCCCTGTCTAGCAGTGACACAGATGTGACCCCTGGGGTAATTACGATCTCCCATCCACTCATCAAGATTTCTCTTGAAGAGAGTCAGTGAGGGGCTCTGCCCAATACGAACTGGGATCTTGTTCCAAAGCATGGGAAGCCTCTGGGTTATGAATCTATCCCTCCAGCATGTCCTATTCATACTTGTGCTGAGGTTTAAGTCTTTAGCTCTCGTGGTCCTGATGGATATGGATTTTTTGAGGTGGAGCATGTCCATCAGATCCTGATTTGACATGGCCTTGTACGTCAGGCAGAGATCACCTCTGAGCAGGCGGTATGCTACTGAATAGAGCTGAAGTTTCTTTAGTCTGGCAGAATAAGACATATGTTGGAGACCCTTGATCCTCTTGGTGAGGTACTTTTGTGGTCTCACCAGCTGTTGCAAATGCCGGGTGAGGTACATACCAAATGGGGCATTGTACTCAATCATGGGTCTGATGACGGAGGAATATAGGGGTACAATGACATCCTTGGATCTGGATGTGAATCCCTTCATGATGAGGTGTGCAATGTAGAATGTTTTTCTAACCACTTTGACAACGTGGGTGTCAAATGAGAGGTCGCTGTCGACTTGGGTCCCTAGCTCTCTGATTACTTTTTCCATACTCAGTGGGTTGCTGTCTATGTGATAATTTGTGGGTACTTTGTTTTTCCCAAAGGGGATGACTATACATTTTTTGGCATTTAGTTTAAGGCTGTGACTCCGGCACCAGTTGTCCGTTTCTGTGAGGCCTTTTTGTAGGATGTGTGTGTCTGCTGGTGTATCAACTATGGCGCCTAGTTTGCAGTCATCTGCGAACTTTGTCAGCCACAGCCCTCCCATGTTTGCTTTAACATCTGGGAACTAAATGCCTAACAAGAGGGGTCCCAGGACAGATCCCTGCGGGACACCACTTGTGACTGGCTTTGAGTCTGACATTGCTCCAGCGATTTTAACTTTATGGGTTCTGTCCTTTAGCCAGTTTGCAACCCATCTAGTGACATAAGGGTTTACTTTTAAGCTGTTGAGCTTATCTATGATGCCTGAGTGGGGTATTGTGTCAAAGGCCTTAGCCAAGTCCAGGTATGCTGTATGGACTGCTTTGCCCTCATCAATGGCTCTAGTGACTGTTTCGAAAAAGTCAACCAGGTTTAAAAGGCAGGATCTGCCCTTTACAAAGCCGAACTAGGTGGGGTCAAGTGTCTGTAGGTCCCCTATGTCTCTGTTTATGAGTTCCACAAAGATTCTTTCCAGAGCTTTGCAGACCAGGCTGGTTAAGCTTATGGGGCGGTAGTTTCAGGGTCTGTAGAGGCACCCCTTGTGGAGTGGGACCACTGTTGCTGTACGCCAGTGTTCAGGTACATATCCCGAAGTAAGGCTAAGGTTAAATAGCATTTTTATGTGTGAGTTTAGCTCCTCTTGGAGTTCACGTAACACGCAACCTGGGATACCGTCAGGTCCCATTGATGCTGTGTTTTTTGCTTTGTTTAGGGCAGTTCTCACTTGGACATCTGAGATGACAGGGAGATTACATTCAGCTGGGATAAGTATTTCTTCTTTTGGGGTGAAGGAGGGGAGAAATTTGCACTGAACCTGTCAGCCAGAATGTTGGCAATATCTGTGGGTTCAGTGTATTTTTTGTTGTTTTGAACCAACTCTGAGCATATCTGAGGGTTTCCGCCCAAGTTTCTAACATAGCTGAAGAAGGCTTTGTGGTTATCTTTAGTGTCCTTAGTGATTTTTCTCTCAAAGTTGGCCTTGGATGTTTTTATGAGAGAACGTAGTTTTCTGCTAATGCTGGTCAGAGATGTCTTCCCTTCATGGGATTTTGCTCTGACGTGCAGTAGCTTCCTTCCTTTGTTATACAATTTGTTTATGGCTGATTTCCACCAGACAGGACGCTTACCTTTGGTGGAGTGGGACTTGGATTTGTTTGGGATTGCATGATCCATGCATTCTTGGAGATGTCCATAGAAAGCATTTGTGAAGGATTCGGCATTGTGGGATGTGTCTTGCTACCCAACCTTCTGTTTAGCAAGTATCTATACCTCACAGCATTTGAATGTCTAAGCATTGTGAATTATGAGATCTGATTGTATTCTATGTTCACATTTTCTGATACGTCTTTGCCAATCAGATGCAAGTCTGCACAATGTGTACATTGATATCTGCCTGTATTCTTTGTCTATATTTTTCTAAACATGTCTGCCTGAGTTTATCACTCAGTGATGTATATACTGTCTCTTTTTCTGGTATGTGGAGCTTTTTTCCCCAAGCCTCCACTGAAAACGGACATATATCCAGTCGGACTATCCCGGTTAACAAATGTAAAATAAACAAAATAATAAATACGGCTGGGCAAAGTGAAGTAAATCATCTACATTTGCAATAATGTTGATACAAAATAGTCTGTAAAACTCTGACAGGAGATAATACATATTGTGAACAGTGTTGGAGCAATGCATAGCCTCAAGGGAAAGCATAGACATTATAATGTAAATCTGTTCCACAGCCGTTGTCTTTGACTTAGGGCTCCCATGCATATGCATAACACCTCTATCTTCATCTTCTGCTGCTGAACAGTTTTTAGTTCCACTAAGGAGCCGTGATGTCTGCATAATGAATTCATCTCCTCAGCATGAGACCTGTTAGCTCAGCTTGCCACTTTCTGTACTGAAAGCCAAGAGTCATTGTTATTCATCAGACTTCACAAGTTATGGACTTGGAGATGCTAAGATACCCAAGAGGTGTGTTTTCTGTATAATTGATCTGTCTTTAACTTTAGAGAAAGCCTTATAATCTTTGTCTTTATGCAGTGCTGCTGGCATGGGCTGTTTGTACAATTCCAGGTTTGCCTGTATTTTAAGGTTATAGCTCAGCTGTTTCCAACCGGGACTTTCCCCTTCAGCACCCCTTTCTTTGGATGCAGTCAATACCCATCCCTGTGGTACAGCTGGGATAAAGTTTGTGTATAATACTAAATGTTATCATCACATTTCCTTTGTTCATGTTCCTGTGCTCACTGGCCTTTGAGTTTCCATATTTATCAAGGATATCCACACCTCCAGGTTAGTGGCATTGCAAGAAGTATCGGAGACCATCCATGTGCAACTAACAGTGGGCAAGACTGCTTTTCAGTCCTGGGACCTCTCTTGTTCGGTATATATTTCACGGAGGTACAGGCCAACACGGAAGGACTGTGGCTGACCAAGTTCGCAGATGACTGCAAACTGGGCGCCATAATCGACTCTCCAGCCGACACAAGCATCCTACAAAAGGGCCTCATAGAAACAGACAACTGGTGCCAGAGCCATGACCTCAAGCTAAACGCCAAAAAGTGTATAGTCATCCCCTTCGGCAAAAACAAAGTGCCCACAAATTACCACATAGATGGCAATCCATTAAGTACGGAAGAAGTAATTAGGGACCTGGGGACCCAAGCTGATAGCAATCTCTCATTCGACAACCACGTGGCCAAAGTGGTTAGAAAAACATTTTATATAGCCCACCTAATCATGAAGGGATTCACATCTAGATCAGGGGAGGTCATCGTGCCTCTTTACTCATACCTCATCAGGCCCATAATTGAGTACAATGCCCCTTTTGGGATATACCTTACCAGACACCTGCAGCAACTGGAAAGACCCTAAAAGTACCTCACCAAGAGGATCAAAGGGCTCAAACAGATGCCATATGCTGCCCGGTTAAAGAAACTCCAGCTCTACTCAGTGGCATACCGCCTGCTCAGAGGCGATCTGTGCCTGACGTATAAAGTCATGTCCAACCCGGAATTAATGGACATGCAGCACCTCAGAAAATCCAAATCCCATCGAGCTACGCACTCGAGAGACTTGAACCTCAGCACTGAAATAAACAGGACATGCTGGAGGGACAGATTCATAACCCAGAGGCTCCCTTCACTCTGGAATAAAATCCCAGTCCAGGTTAGGCAGAGTCCCTCATTGACTTTCTTCAAGAGGAATCTTGATGAGTGGATGGGAGGTCGTAGATTTACTCCGGGTATCACTTCTGTGCCACTGTTGGACAGAGGCACAATATACTAACCTCAAAAAAGGGCATAGCAAAATTCATTTAAAATGGGTGGCGAAAGCCAAACACACACTGGCTAGGCTTGTAAATGCCTTAGGGCAGACAGCCTAGTATGAACCTATGAACCTAAAAGCATTCTTTTCTTTTGAGTACAACTGCACCAGTAAATCTGCTAGGAAAAGATTTATGTAAGCTGGGTTCTACTATTTACTGTTACCCAGAAGTGCTGATTGAAAATGTTCTGACAGAATCAGATGGGGAAGTTTTGGCAGTTTTAGCAGAAGGTGAGGAACACCCTGTTTGAAGCATACAGATGGACAGTTACTACAGCAGGTACCTGCCAACTTGTAGGCAAAGCATGCAAATGAAGTAGGTATACTGAAATCAGCAGAATCAATAAAAATAAAATTTGACCCATCAAAACCTCTTCCTAGAGTGCCATAATAGCCACTAAAGCCCAAAGCAGAGCAGGGAATCAAACCTGTAATTCAGTCTTTGATACAGCAAGGAATAATAATATCAGCTAACAGCTGTTATAACCCTCCTATTTTTTTCCAGTTAAAAAGACAGGAAAGGATACTTATATACATGTACAAGATGTAACAAATGTAAATAAACGAGTATTGCCTACTTTTCCTGTTGATCCAAATCCACCACCAATACTGCGTTGCATACCACCTACAGCTAGTTAATATTCTGGCATACATTTATGTTCTGCATTCTTTTCTATACCTGTTCAACCTGGCAGTCACTTTCTGTTTGCTTTTACTTATCAGGGACAGCAGTATACCTCTATGCAGTTGCCACAAGGACATACTGAATATCCTTCATTATTTTCTCAAAGTCAGAAAACAGATTTAGAGAATGTGACACTTCCCGGTGGGATTGTGTACAATACGTAGATGGTTTACTAATAGCATCAAATTTCTTTCAGCAATGTCAGCAGGATACCTTTGCATTATCAGAGTATACTTGCAGAAAGTGGATACAAAGTGTCTAGAGAAAAACTACAGTTGTGGTCACCTCAGGTACATTATCCTGGTCATTTAATATCACAGGGTAGCAGGCTAGTGCTACCATCTCGTATTCATACAATATCTAAGGCCCCACATCCGACTACTCAGAGACAGCTTAGGTCTTTCCTATGTATGACAGGATATTGCAGACAGTGAATTCCTAACTACGCAGAAATTTCAAAGCCTTTGACAAATCTTTTAAAGCAGCATACACCACAGACTCTCCTTTGCAATAGTGAAGAGGAAAATTCATTTCATAATTTTAAACAAGCTTTAGCTACTGCCCCATCTTTAGGGTTACCAGACTATGATAAAACTTTTATTTTAGTCTGTCATGAAAGAAATGGATTTGCTCAATGAGTACTTGTACAAAAACATGGGGACAGCTATCGTCCATTAGCTTATTACTGCATGGAACTTGATTCTGTTGCAAAAGGTTTTCCACCCAGTTTAAGGGCAGTTGCTGCTGCTGCCATTCTAGTTAATCTTGCACAATCGCTGTTGTTTGGGCATGATCTCACAGTAGCTGTCCCTCATTCTGTATCATCACTTTTGTTTAGAATGAAAACTCAACCACTATCGACTACACATCTAAAACGATTTGATCTTACACTTCTTTCTGATCCATCTATTTCTATGATCCACTGTCCTGTTCTAAATCCTGCATCTCTGTTGCCTACTGCTGATGACGGTGAAGCACATGATTGTGTGTGTGTAACTATTTGCTTTCTCCTAGGAAGGACTTCAAGGATACTCCTATACCCAATGCTGATCTGAACTTGTTCATGGATGGCTCGTGGAAGAAATCAGAGAGACCAATTGCGGGAATAGCCATCTGCACAGAAGAGACAATATTGTTGCAACAAAGATTAAAAGGTGTTCACTCTGCTCAAATAGCTGTGTTACTAGCTTTGCAAAACATCTATAAGTTAGCCAAAGACAAGGTGGCCAATATGCTTTTGGGATGGTACCTGATTTTGGGCAACTTTGGAAAGAGAGAGATTTTTTGCCCTCTTCAGGAAAACAAATGAAAAATTCAGGGTACATAAAATCATTGTTAAATGCACTTCTGCAATCTAAAAGGCTGTCTATAATCAAATGTTGTCCACATCAAAAAGGCCAGTATGCTGTAAAAAAAGGGTAGAAATTTAGCACACCGAGGTGCTAAACAAGCAGTTGTAGATTGTTTCAAAATTCTGTTTATGTTAACGATAACAAACTGCAACACTAATGATGTGTTTGATTTTGAAAAGTAGCCATGCTTTCCAGCTGAAGCATCACAGGGAGAAGTTCAGAGGTGGCTCAACAATGGATGGAGAAAATCTTCTGATGTCATATGGCCACATCCGGCATCCTCTGATCTATTACTAATGGATTTACTAAGTCAAATGTCATCAGAAATTATTTGCCTGGGTATTTAAACCCCTTTTGTACCATTAATAGAACAGTTTGGAGGGACAGGTATATTTTGCAGATGATACCACTGCTGTGGAACAGATTCCCCATCCACATATAGCAAAGTTCATCCCTGTCCATTTTACACTACAACCAAGGTATACGGATGGGAAACACACAATTTACCCTAGAACATCCCCATGCTCTACCAATGGGCATATGCAGCTCCTAAATGCTTTATTGTATGCATGGATCCACCCACATTATCTATAGTATGATCCTAGTTATTCTCTTTAGGGGTAGTATTTAATGATCAACCTTGGGACAGGTAAGGTCAATCAATAACCTATTGGGACAGGTTATTTCAAACACAAAAGCGGAAATTAGCTAGATAAAATGGCCAACAAGAGCAGCTATCCTAGTACTTACCTTACCTATGAACCTATAATCTTACATTTCACATGCACATACAAATAATGCATAAAAAAACTCACCAAAAACTTTCAGCTCCTGTCTGCATGGGTGTCATGAAGTTAGTCATTTCTGACTTGAGTAGCATGAAGTTGGCTTTGGAGAAGTTTTTATAGAGGTTTCTTTACTGGGGGGTGGAGGTGGGATGTGGATGTCAAGGGTGATTAGCTTATAGTCAGACCTGACCAATGAGGAGGTGACCACTGGTGTGGAGCATCTATCTCCCATGTTGGTAATGAACAGGTCTAGGATACTGGAGCCCCTGGTGGGACAATGGATTAGTTGATCCAAGGCACTGGAATTTATGAATTCCAAGAACTGTTGGGAAAAGGTGTTGGTGCCGGAGTAGTTTTCCCAGTTAATAGCAGGGTAGTTGAAAACACCCAGTATTAAGGTGTTTGGTTGTATCTTAATATTTTCCAGTATGTTTAGAAAGGTGTAGTGAGAAACATGGGGCATGGTGGGGGATCTATAGCAAGCTACAATTTGGATTACAGTCTTACCTAGTTGCACCTGGAGAATTTCAGATACATTGTGTTGGGCAACTAGCCTGGAAATGTGAATATCCTTGGTGAATATGGTGTTGTGTGCAGCAGACTGTTGTTTCAATTGAGCCAGCAGGGAAACCTACCCAGTACCTGAGCAATACAGCATGGTCATAGTCAATGTCACATACATCACAGGAGGTGAAGTGACAACTCTGGTTTCACAACTCCTCAACAAATCTAAACAGTACCACTATCCACAAAAGGAAAACACTATAAATATTGTATAAAAAACAGCTAACTAATAAGCCACACAAAAAGTAAAATTCTTAAAAAGTAGTCATTTGATAATAAAAGGCTACACTAACCTCTTCTCCAACCTTCCCTTATGACTATGAGTTCCACAACTGAGCAGAATTCTGTAGACAGCGACACACATTTTATAAAACAGCATAGCCACCCCAAACAATTAAGCCAAGCCTTGTCTCTCCACAAGATGCACCTAGACAATATCTGACTTGACACTGGTTAACACAATCAGATAAATGCATACACTGAAATGCATAAGACATCTTAAACAGCTCAGCATTTAAACTTCTCATTCAATTAAATGAAAGTCAATACCAAGCCAGAAACCAATGTACTTCCCACCTCGTCAAGTTGGATAAGACAATTTTCACCTCTGCTGGCACCCACTGTTTAATCTAGTATGTCCAAGATCAGAAACACTTAACAGAAATGCCAGGATGACTGTAGCAATTTTAGAACAATTAACATGCAAAGCAATTAACTCAGGCTTCTCTTACCACAAACTGAGAATTGTGTGGCTATTTTTATATATTTAATCAATGTTTTAATGAATGTAACAAAATTTAAGAAACTTAATTTTCAGCGGAGATTGATATCTTCAGCAATTGATAATAAATCTATGTATACAGTTGCAAGAGTCCAATTCATAGGCTTGTAACACTTACAACAGATGTGAAAAAAATAATTTCGGTGAAGACCAGGGGAACCATAAATATCAGTTGCCCAAGAGGAGAGTTGAGAAACAGAGGTTGGCATGAGAAGAAACACATTCACTTTAATGATGTGGTTCCCCCTGCAAGAACCAAAACCTATAAATGTATGAGTTGGGTTAGGCTTACAGATAATGGCATCTCAAGATGGCCTGAAGCACAAAAGCAAAAAGTACATAAAGGCATTTTGGGTGATGCTCTTTATTTGTTGTAGTCATGTAAACATGTTATAGTTTTGAAATGCACTCACTAGTGCACATACTGTCTAAAAATACCATGCATATACATTTTGTCCAAGTCTTTTGCAAAAGATCCCAGCCTTCAGTGCAGACAAGACAGCACATACTCCTTCTCCACCCCACATACTGCAAGTCCATGCAGGTCACCCAAGAGTCACCAAGAAAGAAGGCCTAAGCATGTTATTCCCACTAACTCTGCTTCAATACAAGGATGTGACTTAGTCATATGTCCTAGGCTTACAGGAGCTGCAAATCAATTCAGCTGCAAGGGCATGTTCCCTTTGCCATTACCCACACTTAAGCCTTTCCACCCTTTTCAAGAAGGGCCAGGCCAGTCGTGCCAGGGAGTAAATTTATGAACACCCAACCAGTTATCCTTTTTAAAGGCAGAGTGTTTGTCACACTATTTAACTTGCACAGTTAGTTTGTTCTACAGAGGTAGATAAGCACTATGTTGTAAATCTGTACATCTACCATGTGCACTTATCTTTTGTAGTGGATTTACATCTCTGGTTCTGCTATTAGCTGCACTGATTGGTTTATGGTTGTATAAGAGTTTTTGAATTACTAGATACATTGTAACCAGCAAAGCCTCCTTGCACCACAGCAGTAACACAAGATAACCCTGCTTCTACCTTTAACCTGCATCTTTAACCAAAAAAAAACAGCTGTTCCCATAACATTACCACTACAGAAGACTGTTGAGAATCATCACACATTTGCATGTGGGTACACATACACAGACACACGCACACACACAAATTTATCATATAACCTAACCCTAAACACTCAGAATCACACACACACTCAGTCCTCTTACCCAATCTATCTTCTAACCCTACACACACACACACACACACACACACACACACACACACACACACACACAAGTGTGTGTGTGTATGTGTATATTTAAGTTAAATGGCAGTGGAGTTTTTAACCAGATTGTTTAATGAAATCTTGAAAAGTGAAAGGATGCCTGAGTAAGGGAGAAAAGGTGTTTTGGTACCGATATTTAAGAACAAGGGTGATGTGCAGAGCTGTAGTAACTACAGAGAGATTAAACTGATCAGTCACAGCATGAAGTTATGGGAAGGAGTAGTGGAAGCTAGGTTAAGAAGGGACATGATGATTAGTGATCAGCAGTATGGTTTCATGCTGGGAAAGAGCACTACAGATGCAATGTTTGCTCTGAGAGTGTTGATGGAGAAGAACAGAGGTCAGAAGGAGTTGCATTGTGTTTTTGTAGACTTAGAGAAAGCATATGACAGGTGCCTACAGAGGAGTTGTGGTATTGTATGAGGAAGTCGGGAGTGTCAGAGAAGTATGTAAGAGTGGTACAGGATATGTACGAAGATAGTGTGACAGCGGTGAGGTCTGCAGTGGGAGTGATGGATGCGTTTAAGGTGGAGGTGGGATTACATCAAGGATCAGCTCTGAGCCCTTTCTTATTTGCAATGGTGATGGACAGGTTGATGGACGAGATCAAACAGGAGTTCCCGTGCACTATGATGTTTGCAGATGACATTGTGATTTGTAGTGAGAGTAGGGAACAGGTGGAGGAGACCCTGGAGAGATGGAGATATGTGCTAGAGAGAAGAAGAATGAAGGTCAGCAGGACTAAGACAGAATATGTGTGTGTGAATGAGAGGGAGGATAGAGGAATGGTGAAGATGCAAGGAGTAGAGGTGGGGAAGGTGGATGAGTTTAAATACTTGGGATCAATAGTTCAGAGTAATGGTGAGTGTGGAAGAGAGGTGAAGAAGAGAGTACAGGCAGGATGGAGTGGGTGGAGAAGAGTGTCAAGAGTGATTTGTGACAGACAAGTACTAGTAAGAGTGAAAAGGAAGGTCTACAAGAGGGTGTTGAGACCAGCTATGTTACATGGGTTGGAGACAGTGGCATTGACAAAGAGGCAGGAGTTTGAGCTGGATGTGGCAGAGTTAAAGATGTTAAGATTTGAACTGGGTGTGGCGAGGGTGGACAGGATTAGGAATAAGTATATTAGAGGGTCAGCCCAGGTTGGAAGGCTTGGAGACAAAGTCAGAGAGGCAAGATTACGTTGGTCTGGACATGTGCTGAGGAGGGATGCTGAGTATATTGGGAAAAAGATGCTAAGGATGAAGCTACCAGGTAACAGGAAAAGAGGAAGGCCTAAGATAAGGTTTATGGATGTGGTGAGAGTGGACATGTAGGTGGTTGGTGTGACAGAGCAAGATGCAAAGGACAGGAAGAAATGGAAACAGATGATCCGCTGTGGCGACCCCTAATGGGAACAGCCGAAAGAAGATGATGATATGTATGTATAGAGAGAGACAGAAAAATAAATGTAGAAACACATGCACATGCACACACACACACACACACATATTATATATACATATATAATCGACATACACATATAGAATATTTTTATATCTATATAAAGCAGGACAATGGGAAAGTACAGTTTTGTACCTACCATAAATGTAGATGTCCGATAGGAATGCATCTGCAGTCCTTACAAATGGGTTGTCCTGTCGTCAGGCAGCCCTTGTCGGTCGGACCTCCAAGTCTGTGTCTGGGGTTTGGTGTCAGAGCACTTCACCCGGCGTCATAGCTGCAGTTATTCGGGTATAAAGGCATCAGCCAACGCCATTTTCCTCAGTGTTTCTTGCCCCAGATGCCAGGTGCCCTCTAGGAAGGCTAAATTTGGATAAATGTAAATGATTCCAAATAGTAGAAAAAAAGAAAAATAGGCATGTATGTACATATATACAAACAAATACACCATAATAGATTCCCCAGCTAGCTACAAGATGGGCAAATACCTAGGAGTACCACAGAGGGAAGGAGGGTGGGTAATCCTGACTGCAGATGCATTCCTATCGGACATCTACATTTATGGTAGGTACAAAACTGTACTATGTCCTTCAAGGATGCATCTGCAGTCCTAAATGGGTAGAATACCATAGCAAAACTGGGGAGGAGGAGAAATAAAATTATGGTGTAGTTAAGATCCCTTGCAAAACGGCAGTGGCAAAACCTGCTCGGGATCTGGAGTATAAAGGTAAATTATAATGCTTGGCAAATGTATGCAGACTCCAAGTAGCAGCCTCTAAAATGTCTTTGGTAGCAGAAAAGCTGTGGTAGTGGCTGTAGCCCTTGTAGAGTGAGGCCTGATGTTTTCTGGGGTTTTCTTTCCATGGTAGGAGTAACAAAATCTAATGCAATTTCCTATCCACTTAGAGATTGTCTGTTTTGAAATTGCTTTTCCTTCCATTCCTGTTGCATATGCTACCAGTAGCTGGTCAGTTTTCCTATTGCCCTTGGTCCTGTCCAGGTAGTATCAGAATTGTCTATGCACATCCAAGGTATGCAACAGCCTTTCTCCCCTGTTCTGAGGGTTGGGGAAGAATGTAGGTAGGTGGATAGCCTGATTCAAAGATACTCTGGAGACCACCTTAGGCATAAAAGTAGGATTAGTTCTCATGGATACTCTATCTTGGTGGAAGATCAGGAAGGGCTGTACTGCCATTAGTGCCTGTAGCTCAGATACCCTTCTTGCTGAAGTGATTGCCAACAGGAAAGCAGTTTTCCATGATAAGTATTGTAATTCTGCTGTTGCTGCTGGTTGAAAGGAGGAAGTGTCAATTTTTCTAGCACAAAGTTCAAGTCCCATGCTGGCAATGGTGGCTTCCTAGGTTTTACATTTTAATTCCTCTCAGAAACTGCCTGAGCAGAGGATGTGTGAAGACTGGAGGATCCAAGTCGTATTCTGCTGAAATAGCTGATGCATGAATCTTGATGGAAGAATAGGACAGGCCTTTGTGGAAGAGCTCTGCCAAGTATTCCAGGATGTTGGCTATGTTTACCAGTGACACATTTTCTCCTTTTGCAGTACTCCAAATGAAATATCTTTTCCATTTTGCTGAATAATTCTTTCTTGTTGAGGGTCTGCGAGCCTCCAAGATAATGTATTTTACCCTTTGGGATAAATTTGGGTTATTTGTTCTTATGCAATGTTCCAGGCAGTTAGCTGCAGTGTTTTCAGGTTTGGATGCAGGGTGTTGTAGTTGTTCTGTGTTAACAGCAAGGGAACAAGGGTAGGTGCCATATTTGTTCGAGACATGCTCCTCAGTAATGGGTACCAATGTTGTCTTGGCCAGTCTGGAGCTATCAGGATGATCCTTGGACGGTCCTCCTTGATCTTCAATAGCACCTTGTGCATCAAAGGAAGTGGTGGGAATGCATATGCTCTCAGGTTTTTCCAACTGAAAGATAGGGAGTCCACCTTCCAAGCAAGTGGGTGAATGCGTCCTTGTGCAGAATTTCTTTAGTTGGTGATTGTGGGGATGCAAATAAGTCTATTTGAGGGAGTCCCCATTTTCTTGTAATGGTTTTGAAGATGTCCGGATGCAGCATCCATTCGTGGGCATCTGTGGTAGTCCTGCTTAGTATGTCTGCTAGAGTGTTTTCTTTTCCTGGTACAAAAATTGCTTGTAACTGAACGTTGTAACTCAGTGCCACATTCCAGAGATCCATTGCCATCCGGCATAGAGGGTACGAATGTGTGCCTCCCTGTTTGTTGATGTACCACATAACTGTGGTGTTGTCTGTCCTTATCAACAGTTGGCCTGGTCGAAGAAATGGTCTGAATGTCCGGATTGCCAGTTTTACTGCCAGCATTTCCTTTTGATTTATGTGTAGGTGCAGCTGGTCTTGAGTCCAGCTTGGTTGAGTGTTGTGGAAGGGCAATCCTTTGTTTGATTGACAGGCCTGAGCCCACCATTGGAATTCTTGCTTCAGGCATGGAATTATTGGAATTTGGGTTTCTAGGCTGTGCTTGTGCTGAGACCATAAATTCCTTAGGTACCACTGTAACTTTCTCATATGCAGTCTGGCATGTGGAACCAATATTATGCAGGATGCCATGAAACCCAAGGCTTGCAGGACTTTTCTTGCTGTTAGATGGTTCTGCTTTGTTAATGCCAAGAGGTATAGAGGAGTTGCTCCTGTTTTCTACTGTTAGGAATGCCATTTGCTTGATGTGTCCAGCTCTGCACCCAAGAAGGTTATCCTTTGGGATGGTATCAGCCTTGACTTGTTTATATTGACTGTGTATCCCAGGGCTTGTAGTAGGTAAATGACCCTTTTCAAGTCTTCTGCTAACTTGATTTTGTTGTCCGCTTGTATCAGGCAGTCGTCCAGGTAAGGGTAGATTTGGATTCCCTGGAGCCTGCAATGAGCAATTACTGATGCCAGGCATTTCGTGAACACTCTGGGCAGTAGATAAGCCAAAGGGCAATGCTGAGAATTGTTAATGTTCTGATCCTGCAAGAAATCTGAGGTATCTTCTGCCAGTTGGTCGTATGGGCGTGCAGGTATGCCTCCTTGAGAGCTAGAGTTACCAGCCAAGACTCCTTGCCCAGCATGGGAAGAAGCTGCTGTAGGGTCAGCATTTTGAATTTTGGAACAATGAGGAATGCGTTTAAAGCGGACAGGTCGAGAATAGGTCTCAATTTGCTTTCTTTTCTTGGTACCAGGAAGAGTCTGGAGTAAAATCCCTGTCCTTGCTCCATAGATGGTACCTTTTCCACAGCTCTCATTTTTAATAATTGAGATATTTGTTTTAGAGCTTCTGCCTTTTGATTTGGAGGTAGGTTTGGCATTCCTCTCTTCCCTGGTAGAGTATGGAAGTGAAACCTGTAACCTTGGTCTATTGTCTGCAAAATCCACTTGTCTCTTGTGATGTAATGCCAGTTTACTGAAAACAAAGCTAGCTTCCCGCCCAAGGGTGCTGTCAGTTGTTCCCTGGTAGGCGGTGCTAGAACCAAGTCACTGTGATTGTCCTGTAGTAGTGGTGGTGGCTGTGTCTGTGGCTGCACCTCGCTGGTTGTTACCCTGCCACTGGTGTCCCCTGTAGGCACCTCTGGATTGACCTCGGCCTCTTGAATGCCTATTCCTGCCTCTCTGGGCTCTGGAGGAGTCGGGAAAGGAATAATTCTTGGAGGGCCAATTCCTGCTAAACCTTGGAGGTTGGACCTGTAAGAAATCTTTCACTGTTTGGACAGATTTTGCTTTCTCTTCCATCTTCTTGAGCACCTGTTGTGCAGGAGAGCCAAACAAATTGATTTTATCCATGGGAGCATCTAGTAATTTGGATTTCACATGGTCTGGTAAGGCCTGCTCTTTTAACCATGCATGCCTTCTGATAACTGTGCTAGTCATGGCTGATCTGAAGGAGGCTTCCAGTGCATCATAGCCGCATTTTAAGGAATGGTTACTGACCTGCTGAATGTTGTGTACCATTTCCTGAACAGATTTTTTGTCTAATGGTTCATCTGAGGACAACTTTTTGGTTAACTGGTCTAGCATAAATTCTTGATACTGGATCATGTGGAATTGACAGTTCAATGCTCTAGCCAAAGGAGCTTTATACAAATGATGATGAGTATCCGGAACCCTGTAGTACCTATCGGGCTTAGCAGGGGCCGGTGGAAGTGAATCAGGAGCAATACAAGCATCATTAAATGCATCATCTACAACAGAGAGAACTGGAGGAATGGCCAAAAGCCAATTGTGGTAAATGCAGAAAGGTTCTAAGCCTCTTTCTAGAGTCTGAGAAATCCTGGCCCTGCCACTGAAATTGTTCCCTCATAGCATGCAAGGTTTCCCCAAAGGAAAATTCCTCAGGCGGAGAGGCAGAAGGGATGGAGTCTTCAGCATCAGAGTCTTCATAAGGGGAGAAAGAAGCCTCTGGAGGGTTAGTATTATCTGAATCCTCAGAGGAATCATCTGTAGAAACTGGTTCAGGGGACTCTGCTCTAGGCCTCTTCTCTGGAGGTGGGTGAGAGGCCCTGTCTGTGTGAGATTGGGATCCCCGGATTAAAGAAATGAGATCCTCTGCTAGACTAAGCATTTGTGAACTAGAGCTAGGCCTGTGAGAGGGGGTCTTAGCAGGCACAGATTTAGTCATTTTAGCTGCTTTAGCCCTGGCAAAAGCCTTAATGGACATGGTTGCAGGAGGCCTAGCAGCTCCACGTGCAGGGGTGGAGATATCCAAGGGGATAGTGTCAGATAATTCCTGAGAAACTGCCTGAGCAGAAGGTAAATCAGAAGCCGATTCCACGAGGTTGGAAGAGGCCTCGGTAGGTAAGTTTTCGGCTGAAGGAAGAATCGGTTTCAGCGTGTCGGTCCTTTGCATGCTTTTGATATTGGAGGATCCGGCGGCATAATGTAAGCAAAATCTGAGCAAAACTCCTCAGCAAATTCCGACGGCGCGTCTAAGCGTCCGTCAGTTAAAAGAAGCACAGGCTAGACAAGCTGCTACGTCGTGGTCTGGGCCTAAACAAGGTAAGCAGTAAGAGTGGAAATCTTTATGAGGTATTTGTTTCCCACAAGTTAAACAGTTATTCACTTTTTCTGACATCGGCTGAGGCAAGAAAGAGTCCCCGGGTACTTAGCTTTTAGAAGTCTTCGAGTAGTAATCTCTGGTTCTGACCGACTGGCACTTGCGAACAGCTTCTGCGCAAGAAAGACTGAGGAAAATGGCGTCGGCTGATGCCTTTATACCCGAATAACTGCAGCTATGACATCGGGTGAAGTGCGACACCAGCCGAGGCCAGACCCAGACTTTGGAATCCGGCCAACCGAAGGGCTGCCTGACGACAGGACAACCCATTTGTAAGGACTGCAGATGCATCCTTGAAGGACATCGGTTGTTGATAACGGCTGACCTGAATACACATATCAGGATATATATACATATATAAGTGCGGAAGATGGAAATCATTCCATTCCGCACTGTACAGAGATGCCGGTTCCACATGGTCAACATTTTGAATGTTATAGCTATAATGTTAGCAAGAATGACTCGGGGAGGGGGCAGGTAACTATAAGTGCTTGAAATTCAGTTTGTTTAGGATACTGTTTGGGCAGATTTACTACTAGATAGTACAGACAACCACAAGGCCTTCTATAGTTATGTAAAGAATCACCATGGCAATACTCAGATTTGCTCTGAGCCACTGCACAGTGGTACCTCCTATACCGAGCCAACAGATATTGCCCTATAGAATGGCTGACAGGTTCAGTGCCAACTTTACACCTCTCTCCCCTCCCAAATGACCTATCACATTAACAGTAGATTGCCAGGCACCTAGTCTTACTGCTGCACAGGTTAAAACAGCAGTATCCAAGGCCAAAAATACAGCTTCTATGGAACTGGACAATATCCCTGGCTGTGTTCTACATGAACTAGAGAGTGAACTGGCACCTCACCTGTGTGCCCTGTTCAGTCACAGCCTCACCTCAGGCTTTGTCCCTACTGAATGGTGCACTGCTACAGTCATTCCTCTCCACAAAGGAGGAGCAACTGCAGACCCTGGGAAATATCCCCCATTAGCCTAATGAGTCTGATACACAAAGCTATGGAACACATCATCATGGACCTAATAAACAAAGATATAGGGAATCTCCAAACTCTGGATCCCACACAGTTTGGTTTTGTTAAGGGTAGATCATGCCTGCTCAGCTGGGTTGACTTCTTTGAGTCAGTCACCAGAGTTGTGTATGAAGGCAAGGTGGTTCACACAGCCTACCTTGATCTGACCAAGGACTTTGATACCATCTCCAAACTCTGGATCCCACACAGTTTGGTTTTGTTAAGGGTAGATCATGCCTGCTCAGCTGGGTTGACTTCTTTGAGTCAGTCACCAGAGTTGTGTATGAAGGCAAGGTGGTTCACACAGCCTACCTTGATCTGACCAAGGACTTTGATACCATTCCCCGCTCAGGAATCATAGAAAAACCCAACCCCTATATCACTAGGTGGGTTGCAAACTGGCTCATAGATAGAACCCACAGTGTGAAAGTAGCTGACTCCAAGTTAGACTGCCGGCCAGCCATGAGTGGAGACCCACAGGGTTCAGTCCTGGCTCCTCTCCTCACCCCCACATGAAATACCTCATAGCATAACCCACAACTGTTAATAGAGACCAGGTCCTGGCAGCATGCACTAAGGCCAAAAAACTAGCCTCAGCTGTCCCCGACACCATCCTGGGATGCCCTAAATGATTTGAAACATGACCTATTAGAACTATTTGGGTAATTTTTCAACTATAGCCTCAAAACAAGTTTTGTACCATGACAATGGAGGAGTACAGTCTAAATTCACTTCACAAGGGTGGACAATGTACTGACCCCAGAAACTACAGGCTTATTAGTCTGACTAGTCTAATATGCAAAGCAACAGACTGAATTAACAGGGAAATTTTCAAACACACTGGACCCAGCTCAGTTTGACTTTGTTAAGAGAAGGCTATGTCTACTTAACTTGGTGGACTTCTTTAAGAAAGTCACCAAGGCAATGCATGCGGGGGAAATGGTGCACACTGTATCACCAACCTGGACCTGGCTAAGACATTTGATACAATATCCCACTCTGGTATAGTTGACAAACTCAATGACTGGGCCATAAACCACTCCATTTCTCGCTGGACTGCAAGCTGTTTCACAGGACTCAGGAAATCAGGATTGGTGATACCACGCCCACTAAAAGACCATTCACAAGCTAGGTACCTCAGGGCTCCATTTTGACATCACTCCTATTTGTCATATACTTCTGAGAGGTAAAGGCTGACCGAGTTCCCACATGACTGGATAATTGGGAGATATGACAGACTCTCCCATGACACAAACATCTTACAAGAGTGTTTACCAAAAATAACTGGTTCCAAAGCCATGGACTAGAAATCATTACCAAGGAAAACTCCCAACCAAGCTAAGTACTCCAATAAGAAACCCCTAACAGATGACCCAGTATCCAGGGATCTGGGAACATATGTAGATAATAATCTGGCCTTTTACTGCTTTGGCCACAGGTTGATCAGACAATCATCCTGTGTGACCCAACACGTCAGTTAGGGCATGGCATCCAGGTCAAAGGAAGTCGTAGTGCCACCGTTTTTTCGCCCTTATCAGACCCATCGAGTATAATTGCCCCCTTTGACATGTACCTGATCAGACATATGCAACAGTTGGAATGCTCCCAAAAGGGTTCCTTACCTGGAGAATGGAGGGTATAAACACACTGCCCTATCTGGATTACCTTAAAGCCATATCTGTATACTGGGTCTCCCACATATTATTGTGAGGTGATCTGTGTCTAGCAGACAAGGCATCTTTGATCCAGCTCTGATGGACATTTTTTACATGGCATTAACAAACAGCATCAGAACCACTAGATCCAAGGGTTTAAATTTTGCTTGTGACATGAATAAGACATGTTGGTGAGATACATGTGTCCCACAGAATCTCCATGCTCCGGAGCAGGATGCCCCTCCATGTGATGCAAAGTGCACCCCTACCATATTTACACGTAACTTTGAGAGATAGATGGACAATTCAAAATTCATACCAGGTCTGGCCCCCATGTCTCATAGACAGAGGCAGAGAGCATCTTCCAAACTTACATGCCCCTCTAATAAATGCCCATGATACATATGGACCAAACCTCTCAACATCTTAGCTGAAATCTGGACAGAGCTGAAAATAAGGGGAATGAAAGTGGTACAGCTGGAGGCATCTGAAGACTTGCCACATGATGATACTTTAGAGCCTTCTGTAGGAGACCGGTACAAAAGTTTTGTCTAAGTTACACAGCAAAGGACGGAGCATGAAATAGTGGAAACTTGGGAGTAAGCTTTGTGGAGTGACTGGACAATGAGGTCCCATATGAAGAAGCAGCAGATGAAGCAGGGTGCATCTGAAAAGGATATGGCACAGAAAGAGTTTATGGAACTTTCTGCAGAATAACCACAGGAAATGAACAGCAAAGCAGGTGCTGTCAGTCTAGATTAGAAGAAAATGACCCGAGGGAAGAGCTGCTTAATTTAATAGAGGTAGATAGAGATATTAAGATAAATTACATAAATAGATTACAGAAAGTAAGTAAGACCCAAAATAACATGGTACACAGGTGTGACAGTGATGCTGACACAAAGATTAACTCAAGATCCCAAGACACACTGACACTTGTCTGTTTCCTTCATAGACAGTCCTACAGCCATTACCCAAGGTGACAGTGTGGTCTCATCCACACATACTCTAAAGAATGCACAGTATGGGGGGTTCACTAACCCTGTCTAGAGCATGCTCCTCTGTGACCAAAAGCACTGTCACCACTGCCCCTGGGACTGCAGTGGTGAACTACTATACTGCCTCAGACAAACGTATATCTACCCTATGGCAGTCTGGCCAGAGTTTTCAGTACCACCCAATGAAACAGCCAGCCCCAGATATGCAGTTGGCTCCAGATATCAATCAACAGATGTACAAGGCTACAATACGGGCATAGTTTGTAGCTACACATGCTGACTTGGACATGAATGGCACGGGGCATGGCCACTGTGAAGATACGAGCTGGCAGTGCCGTTGATTTCAGGAGGCAATGGACTCCAGCAATGACAACGTGATAAGTCACATGAGAACTATAGGAGCACACATGACCAACATGGCTATCATACCACTCAACCTTTTAGAGCAAGACAGCTGGACAAAGCTATACATAAAAGTGGGGCAAAGGACCAAAAATAGAGAACATTTTTAAATACTGATCTTACAAACTTAGAAAGTTGATAGAACAATAGGTTTTTAATTAGCATGAATTTTCTGAAGGGTATGAAGTCTGAAACTCAACTGTCTGTCATTATTTTTTTTAATTCAAGCTTTAATAATTTGCCACCAATATGCCAGAATACCACAACTTCATGAAAAGTGGACCAAAAATGTGAGGAAAAATCTGGGCATTCTGCAAAAATCTGTAGAGTTGAGAGGTATGCATTGCTCATCTCCATGCAAAGGATAGCAAGTGCCACTATCAGTGCCCTACTAACAAGTGTTGGCCATAACTAGGCATATGCTCATAAGTGGGGTGAATGCATAGGGAGGCTATCAAAAAGAATGCTTTCTTACACCTGTGGAAGTAGGGGTTGTCACAGTCTTCCACCCTTTCTGGACTTGTAACTAATGTCATCACACTCTCATACAGTCTCTTCTGCACTCACACACCCAGACATTCAGCGTTGACTCTCTTATAACCATGCTTACAGAGACTCTGCTGCATTCACACAGGCAGACATTCTGCTGTCACACACGCACTGCAAATTCTCGCATGCATCGCTAACTATCTCGCTTACACACATATGTACAGTCTGTTCTGCATGCACACACACAGACATTCTGCTTTCACGCATTCATTCAATTACCCAAATGCATTCAGAACTGTAGACACACTCACATACACATACATACATACACACACACACCAAAACACGCCCGGCATACCGCTTGACTGTACATATTTTCGTAGAGATGTCCAGATTATTTCTCTCTTTTTTCATTTAAGAAAAAAAAAAACTTTTTTTCTGGCAAATAGGGGTTGAATGAGTACAGGTGCAAGTTTGAAAAGTATGGCCAGTACTATGAAGCAGCAGCGTACCCCCTTAAAACCACAAGAAAAAAAAGGACATCACAGTAATAAGCCGATCGATCTCTATCCCCCTGCTGTTTCGGTAAAAGGAATAAATAAGAAAATAAATAAATAAAGGCGGTTCCTGTCTCTGGCACCCTAACCAGATATCCCCCTTACTCTCATACACATGGACACATGCAGACATTCTGCTTACACACACTCATTTTCACATGCAGTCACTCATGCATCGGAAACTCTCTCATACACACGCATAAACAGCCTTTCCTGCATTCCTACACTTACATCCTGCATTCACACGTGCACTGTTCTTTCTCTCATGCATTGCTAACTCTCTCCCATTCACGCAAATATAGCATTTCCTGCATTCACACAGACATACACACTGCTACCACGCACAAACTATACATTCTCTCATGTATCGCTTGCTCTTGTTCAGGCACACACATTCACCATCACTTCTGCATTCAAAAACACAAACAAACTGCTTTCATGGCCATATTCACACACACACACATGCAGACATGAAACCAAACACACTCTACAACTATACCCACACAGACACGCACTCATTTCTTTTTTTATATGTTTGTGTGCCGCTGCTACTAAAGGATTCCATGACCATGTACCAGTGTGTGCCAGATGGTTTGTGATCGGTCTGATGACGGGAAGGCAATTACATTGCTGCAGAAAATATGTAAAAGTAGAAATGGTCAAATAGCTTTGGTTTGTTCATTCTAAAAGTACTCTATATCTTAGGAAAACTTCTCCTCCTCATACTGTTAGAATGTACAGTGGTTGGTTACATAACTCATGAAGCCATTCATCAATGTTGCCTTGCTGTTACTGAAGTTGAACCGGTCACCACCTGAAATCTCCTGCTTAATCTGGTACCTTTGTCAGTATCCCATGTATCCCTGTCCACTGTTGCAGTCATTCATTGTAATATTTGACTGTTATCCTTCTTTGGATGTAGGCTTGGGTATGACCTTGAGCCCCACCCCCTGCCCCCATGCATCCAAGCTTCTGATACCCTTGGAACAGTTTTTTGCCATTGTGGCTCTGTTGTCCAATGTCTGTGGTGTTTATTGGCCCCAAATGGAACTATGATTTGTAGCCTGAAACTAGAGTTCCCCACTACTTTTCTTACCACCAACAATGTTATGTCCAGGGAAATGTCCTACACAGCACAAACCTGGCTGAGTACATGGGGGGATCTTCAACATTTGCCTGAGCTGTCAGCAGATCACCCTAGCGTAGCACAATATACTAAGTTCAAATGCTCACTTTAGGGGCTGTATGCAGCCCCAATAAATTAGACCCAATAACTGAGCATATGACACACACCAATGGATTCATGTCACGGGTCAGCTGAGGTCATGTATATCTTTCCACTAAGTGACTACAAATCAGTATAATTACCACTCACAACCACTATCGTGTGGCATAGTGTAATACAATTCTTATATTTGCTTATGGACAATAATTACATGCATTTCAAAGAGCAGTCAGTTGCAGTAACATGCATATTCTTATTTGATTACATTCTTTAGTACTACATGCTGTTAACAAGCAGAGAAGAGCTGTAGTCTATCTGAAGAAAATATATCCTTCCCATACATTACTCAAAAGGGACCCACACTATACAAAGGCATTTCATGGTTGGAGAACTTGCAGCAACAACCATAAGTACATTCCTGACTGCAACACCAAAACAGCTTTGCTTTGTGTTATGTATTGCCATAACTCCAAGGAAAAGAATGCTAAAAAAAAAAAAACTATTTTACAAAAAATAACATTTTGTGGAAAGAGATCTAGATACCTCATTCTAAATTCCCATGGCTCTGTAAATTAAATCATGCATTTCACCGAATTTCTGAAATGTAAATGTTAACATTAATGGTGTAATGTCCTGCTTTGTGTGTAACACTGATTGAATGTCTCAAGTATCTTACTGGAATACATGCTAGCTATGTGGTGCACTATTCTACCTAAACTGTACTTATCTAATTACAGATAAGACCCCCCCCCCAGCTCTGCCCTTAACCCGACACACCATAACCCCTCAGCAAGAACCAGAGGGAAAAAGAGAGTTCACAGTAATAAGAAGATGGATCCATTGTAAGCGATCAGCTTATTACAGTTACGGCAGCACCATAACCCCCAGCAAGAGGCAAAGAAAATAAAAACAAACAAAATAAATAAATAAATAAAAACGCTCTGGACAGTAATAAGCCAATCAATGCATTGCAAACGATTGGCTTATTACAGTAAGATGTACATGCTCCAGCTGCACCATAACCCCTCAGTAAGAATCAACGCCAAAAAAAACTACAATGGACTGCACAGTAGTAAGCCGATTGTGATATTGTAACCAATCGGCTTTTTACTGAGAGATCTGCATCCCCCTGACCTGTCGTGAAATGCAGCACCATAACTCCTTTGCAAGAAGCAAAGGGAAAAAAAAAAAAAAAAAAAAAAAAAGAAAGCAAAGGAACTGCACAGTAATAAGCCGATTGTTACATTGTAAGCGATCGGCTTATTACAGTGAGATCTACATCTCCCTTGCTGTGTCATTCAAGGCAGCCACATAACTCCCTAGCAAAAAGCAATGAAAAAAAAAAAAAAAAAAAAGAAATAAAACAACGGACTGCACTGTAAAAAGCCGATCGTTACATTGTAAGCGATCAGCTTATTACAGCAAGATCTACACCCCCCTGCTCAGCAGCACGCACCATAACTCCTTTGCAAGAATCAAAGAAAAAAATTTTAAAAAAAAGGAACTGCACAGTAATAAGCCGATCGCTACATTGTAACCAATCGGCTTATTACTGTGAGATCTGCATCTCCCTGCTCTGTCGTGAAATGCAGCACCATAATGCCTTTGCAAGAAGCAAAGGAAAAAAATAAATTAAAAAAAAAAAGAAAGAAAAGGAACTGCACAGTAATAAGCCGATCATTACATTGTAAGCGATCGGCTTATTACAGTGAGAGCTACATCCCCCTGCTTTGAACGCAGCAGCATAACACCTGAGCAAGAATCAAAGCTCAGAAAAACAAAAATTATGGACTTTTCAGCACTAATCAAAGAAAAAAAAAGGAACTGCACAGTAACAAGCCGATCGTTACATTGTAAGTGATCGGCTTATTATAGTTCGATCTACATCACCCTGCTCTGTCAGTAAAGGGAAGAAATACAAAAAAAATAAAATAAAAAAGAAAATGATGTTCCTTTTGCTCTCACCCTAAGTAGATGGCCAGATGCAGGACATGCACACCCATCTCTCATACACACAGACATTCTGCTTACACACACGCACACACTGTTCATTCTCTTAAGCATTGTAACCGTGTATCACACAGTATACACAGCCTTTTCTGCATTCATACAGATATACACTGCTATCGAGCATGCACTCAACACTCTCTCATATACTGGTAGTTGTTGTTCAGTAACACACTGCCTTCTGCATTCAGAAACAAATGCATTCTGCTTTCACAGACACAACTTTTTCTGCATGCTCACAGACATACATACTGCTTTCTCGCATGCAATCTTCATTCTCTCCTGCAGTGCTCACTTTATCACATGCACGCAAACTCAGCCTATTCTGCATTCACCTAGACATACATACTGCTTTTAGGGACACATTCACTCGCACACATGCAGACAGAAACACTCATACACATACAAGCACTGACTGCAGCTGGGTAGCTGTAGGATGTTATCATACAGCAAGTATAGATTTTACGTTAGAATGCTTGGGATAAAACTTGGAAAGAAATATAAATACATTTGCAGTACAAAGCTAAGGCTGAAAAGGAAAAGCAAGGGAGAAAAATACGTTTTTATTCTTTGACGGCAGCATTGTGGGCAGATAGTTGTATGCAGTCTAGATACTGAAATCAACTTATTGAAACAATTGCAGCAAAATATGTATGTTCCCGACAAACTTTGCCTGCAGTCTTGCTAGAGAAGTTGATGGCTCCAATGCTGTTTTTCCTCTGGACAGAAACAGTGGACAGAATAGAGTTCTACAACAACTTCTGCAGTAGTTTTTAGTGGCGGCTAAGTGGGCCGGGCTACATAATGTCGATGTCACAGTGTGGGAGGATCAGAATGAGAGGGGACTACTGATTTGATTGTGTCGAAGGTACGTCAGGAAGGTGGAGACCAACTCCACCTGAAAGCATGCTATACCAAAGAATGGGGGATGGGCTTTCTTGCCCTACTCTAGGAAAAGGCAGAAATGTAAAAGTGAAAACTTCTTTGTATGTTCTGGCAACTGCTAATGGCTGGGATGAGTTTACAGGGAAAGAAAAAGACTTGTGGTTGAGTAATCTGAATACAAAAGATTTAATTTTTTTTCCCATAAATCTACTGCACTGCCTGTTTCACTAAGCACAGACACACCATCAACATATAAATTAGGGCCGCAGCTTTCTAACTGATCAACTTGCCTCTTTGAATACCCTTTTTTAATAAAAGAATGCGCCTTATTTCATTTTCAAAACCTTTAGAACTGATTCCACTTTTTACAAGAATGGCACTGCTGACCAAAAGCTAAGCACTTTTCTCATTTGGGCTCATGGTTACCACCACAATTACGACTTTTGACTATGAGGCTAGCTACAGGTTTTGCCGAGTCACCCCTGTGCTTTTCTGCGTGTACTCTGGGTCTTAGTAAAGCTGCTCTGGGTTTTGCCGAAGTGACCACACCCTTAGGCCTGTATTGTTTAACCTTGTGCTGCATACTATCTACACTGACACTAGAAGAAGCGTGCTTTTCTCTTTATAAACATATTTGTGTGCTTTTCTGTAAGCTCATATAGCTAACAAATCTCAATGCCCTTGTTCAAAGTTAAATCACAGCCTTGAAGCAAAATCTTTCTCACTGTATCATTATTAACAACGCACACAAGCCTGTCTTATCAACTCATCTCTCAGATCAGCAAATCTGCATGTTTTTGCCTTATTTTTCAAGTTGGTTATATATGCTGCAAAAGTTTCATCAGGTTTTTGATCTCTTGTATAAAATAAGTGCCTTTCCATTGTAATATTTGTTTGGGGGCTATACATTTCTCTAAATTTATGTTTTAAGCACTCAGGTTCTTCCCGTGTTTCAGCCGATACCACAATATGGTGGTTTTCTCCCTCCCCTGCAAACACAGCAGGTGCATACACAAATGAATTCTCTTTCAATGGCTTCTGAACCAGCTAAATTAAGCAGAATAAATGCATTTGTACATGCGTCTTTGTCAGGAAAAGTAGCCTGTATAAAAACATCGTACTCCTGCTTAAACACTCTCCAATTTTTTATATATTGTTATCAAACACAAGAGGATTTGGTCTGCCAAAGCCTTCTGCCATCCCAACAAATTATGTTTAAACACAATGCAATCTTGACCCTTGTAATTATGTATGACCATTCACATATACCAGGTACTTGTATTAATATACAGATGCACAATAATCCCTTTGAAAGAATGTATTCTACAAAATTCTACTTGGAAATGACTGTACTTTGAAAAATAACTGCACTGTAATACTGCACACACTTGCCAACACTTTGCACACCTCAGATACTTTGAATAGCTTTACTTAATGTGAAAAAGTAGTACATAGCGAAACATATGGTTGTTTCCCCTTTTTTATACATTTATACGATTTGGATAATACTTCAAATGTTTTCGTAATTATTTTGAATACTTTTATCAATATATCGCAGTTTTGGACATTTGTTTAATTAGAAATTGTTTTTGAGTATTCTTGTTTATTTTATATTCGTTGCAAAAAAATCATTTAAGTGAGTTTTAGTACTTGGAATTCATTTCTGACCTGTTTGCAAGTTGTTTAAGCTTCAGATGATCCACTCATGTATATTCCTCCACGTCAAACTGTGTGCCTCATGATTTTGACTCTGGATCCCAGTTCTGGCACCATGTCACTTGTCTTGTGTATCTGAAAAAGAAGATGAGGCTTGGGTGTATGTTTAAATAGTTTTTTACACACAACACATCAGAATGGATGGCAGGAACATTAAACATAAACAAACTGACTGACTGCTACACTCATACATGCTTTCACTCTGGCTGCTCACGCAAAATGGCACTCTTGCTTGCACATGCTCAGTACTTATATGCACGTGCCCACTAACTGGAATGCTTCTTAAAGGTTCATCACACACACTGATCTACACTTTCCTCCCATATCATAACACTTACTGATACAGTGATTAGGATCTTTAGAGAGTCTGTTTCTTTGTAAGATCAAAACCAGGATAAACTATATCACTAAATGTGAACAAGTACCTTTTCATTCCTTATACTTTCTTATACACTTCTTCACTTCCTTACAATTCTCTTCCCTGACTTTCTAAACATACCAAAAGCCTGTTTTTCCCTCACTTCATATTGCAATTCCTGTTTGTATTATACTAACTTACCTTTAATTTTTCTACCAACTGTTTAAAATGTCTCTAAATATTAAATGATCATATAAATAATATCGCTTCTTACCCAAAGTCTTTTGATATTATGTCTAATTTGTTGTAATTATTTAAACTTCAGATGTCTTTGTTTTATTTTTGAAGTGTAAATTTATGCTTCTTAAAATGTTTGTGATAATTTGGAGCTTTTCTCCCCAAGCCTCTACTAAAAATGGACTTCTACGCAGTTGGACTTTGCCTTATTCAGTGGAAAATGGCTCCTTGTTCTTGAAAAGGCCGACTTACTTTTCTTTAGTCATATATAGAATCAGTAACAAATCACTTTTGCCAACAACTTTCCTCAAAGTTACATAGCTTCTCTCCAACCTACCAGCTACACTCCCATTCCAGCAATGATTGCATCTTCATAGGCCTGCTAATTTCCTTGCCATCTCTAAACATGCCTACACCATTCTAGGTCCCAAACTTTGGAAGCTTATCCCCAAACATCAGCTCTAGCACTCAATTTAGAAATAAACTCAGAACACAACTTTCTGCCTGTACATTATCTGCTGTTTTCAACATAACCCAACAACTGAAGCCCTGTCCTATCATCGCCAGTCCAAATAACTTTAACTCTGCTACAGCACCTACCAGACTAAGTAAATATTTTGCTGTAGTGTGTAAATTCTGTTGTACACACAACATACAGAGTAAATAAACCATGAATACTTTTCAGGCAGCTAAGCATCACTTTTAATTTATAATTTGCTTATTACTCTTTCATGCTTTATCACATAGTATGTTTCAGTAGATTCCTTTGCTGTCTGTCTATGCCCTAAATATCCACACTTTAGGCAGGTTACCTCTTTTATGTTTTACTATTATCCTATACTGAGTTCAACTTCACTGCGTTCAATTATTTGTTTCACTTGACCTATTTAACATGTTTACTCTACTTCACGGGTAGCATGTTACCTAAACCTATGGTTGAAATGGGTATAGATGTCTGCTACCTCAGTCATCACATTTCAAACCTGCAAACAATGTCCTATATGGGACTGCGAGACAGAGTTTCAACTGAAGCAAACCACTAAGGAAAATATATGTAATGTCAAAACGGGCTATGTGAAAAACTGATGGACTGCCAGCCCAGCCAGATAGAATTTTGTAAATAATTCTATGTCATTGTAAGTATTAATATGATCCACAGGCTGGTTTCACAAATGTAAGAAAACTGTGTTATGTGTTAAGCTTCAAAAATGTAACCACAGTTCACCCTGCTGGAAGAAAGCTGATAAGTAAAGACTTTTACAACTGTGTGTGATCTCAAGCTCAGAGACAGGATGTCTGGGTCAGGAAATTCTTTCTATTTTCCTATGACAGAGATAATTACTAGGTTTCACATGTAAACTGTCTTATTGCTGTGGCTTCCTGGCAGATGCAGATTACAAAGAAATGTTAAATTTTAAGTTCTGTGAGCCTGGGAAACTTAAGCAGAAGTGTCAAGAATGATGTACTCTGAAATGACTCAGCAGTAATGTGTATTATCAATTTAAGGGCTATTTCAGAAAGTAAGAATGGCATTTTGTATTTGTCTTCTGAGTGAACAACAACTCACCAGCACTTGCTTTGCTCTGTAAGTAGGATCTTAGTATTTCTCTTAGAGGTCGATAGAAATAGCAAGATTAGTCTAGCTGTTTTTTATATTTATGTGAGACTATCTTATAATGTTGTTTTAAAGTACTTCCTGTAATTTCTGAACTCTCTAATGTCATTGTGTTGTGTTAATAAGCATTGTCTTGTGTTTTTTTTATTATTAAATATATTTAAACCCTTTAACTCTGGCTGTTTTGTGTAGAGATAATTAAAGCTCTTAGGTACTTGCATGTATTTGGTGATACTGTATAAGCCACTCCTAAAGGGCCTTCAAGTCTCAGTTACACTTACCAGTCAGACAATAACAACTCTGCACAGTAGAATTGGACACCCTTTGGTAAGGGCCTTCATAGTAGCTGATAGTAGTGGTTGGTGGCAGTCGATACTACCATGTAACACTTGTCAAAAGAAAAAACACAAAAACCTAATAAATCCAAAAGGCATACACAGATTTGGAGTACAAAACAGCTTTAATCCTGGTACCTCGGCATTTTGCCTTCAAGAGAAATCAACATATCAAATTTGAAAGCTTAAATACACTAAACAATTAAACAATTGTGTTTCAAAGTTTGTCTATACATCCCACTTTTAAAGTCCCCAGTGCACATTATACATAAACACATCCCTTAGTCATGAAAAACTACTACATTTCCCATAGAACCATAGAACTTCAGCAGCAGCAAAATTACAACAAAATTACAATGAATTCTGCAGCAACATCATCAAAAAAATTCAACCAAGTGTACATAAAAAAATACACCACCACCTTCTCATAATGTGTGTGTACTCATATGAAAAATACATACACACACACACACACACACACACACACACACACACACACACACACACACACACACACACACACACACATACATACATGGACATATTATCAATGACATTTCTTCAAAAATTTACCACCTCCTGATTTAATCCATGTGGGACCAAGGTTCCAAAATTAAAAATGAAAATAATCTCCAGCTGATTTAACTTATTAGCAAATAGACTACCATTACCACAGTTGCCAGATGGTTGGGCTAATACACTACAAAACAGGGAATCAAAATTTCCAGAATGGGCTTCAATAAAATGTTCTGCCACTGGACTGAAGCCTATATTACCCCTTCTAATATTCCCCAAATGTTCCAAAATTCTAATCATAACTTTTCTTTTGGTCTGACCTATATACCATCTAACCTCATCACACCCACAATTCAAAATGTATATAACATCACATGACTGATGAACCTTGCTTGAGAGACAGATCTGTGGCCATTGATCATAGTATTAGATACATTTCTGATTCTATGACACACACTGCATCGCCCACAAGGAGAAGACCCTAATGAACTATTCTGGGTCTGACTGGAAATTGGGTAGCTCAACAATTCTTTTAGGTTTAAAACTCTTATCAAAAGAAAAAGTCACATGTTGTGGAAATAAAGTGCTGAGTTTAACATCAGCTGTTATCATTGGCCATATCCTTGTAACCACCTGTCTGAGTATGTCTGAAAAGGAACTAAACATAGTAACATAAAATATTTTATTTTCTGTCCGCTCCTCTCGAAGTAAATTGAATTATATGCCCAAACTTACTATTCTCATGCAATTTATCCCTACTTATCACATTATTCAACAATTTATTATTTGCTTCATTACGAATAGCTCTAGAATACCCTCTGGCCAATAATCTCTCTTCTACTTCAGCTAGAGATTTCGCTTTAGAAGTCATCTCAGAAGTATTCATCCATACTCTTCTAAATTCACCACAAGACAATGACTTAATGTGATGTTCAGGGTGCATGCTAGAAGCATGCAAAAAAATTATTCATAGCAGCACTCTTCCTAAATGGAACACATTGAATAACTCTCCTCTCATTCACAAAAAAAATGGACATCCAGAAAACTAATAGTACTGAAGTCTGGTGACAACAAAACTGCAAACCATGATTGTTAGAATTCAAGTCCCCCACAAATTTCTCAAACTCAGATAGAGGTCCCTTACATATGAAAATCAAATCATCTATGTATCACCTATATAACATCACCTTCTCCTTGTAATAAATATGGCTGTACACAAACCGCTTTTCAAACTCCCCCGTGTACAAAACAGCATAAGAGGGAGCAAAAGGAGCCCCATAGCAGTGCCCTTTATCTGCAAATACTATTCCTTGTTAAAAGTAAAATAGTTGTGTGTTAAACAAAATTTAGGTAACTCCAAAATGTAGGCACTGTGAGGCCCTTCACCCAGTACTGATGCCATAGCTTCCAGATCCTTAGCTGTTGTAATATTAATGTGCAAAGAGGAAATATCCAAAATGGCCCCAAAATATCCTTTTCTCCACACCGCATTCTGTATTAGAACACAAAGCTCTTGTGTGTTCTTTATGTGTGCTGGCAATGAACTCAAATGCATTTTAAGTAAAGAGTCCAATAATTCCCCCACATTTTCCAGCTAAGAACCGATGCCAGTAACAATTGGTCTCCCCGATGGCCTGCTGACATTCTTGTGAATCTTTGGTATAGCATAAAAATATGGGTCTCGAGCACTGGCAACAAACAACTTCTTAACAGACTGTGATGAAAGGAACCTCAGTCTTTCCCCCTTCTCTAATAGTTCACTTAACTCAATTTTAAACTGTGAAAGAGGGTTGTAAGGGAGCTTACAATAAATTCTGTTGTCACACAGAAGTTCAGTTACCATGTTCTGTAGCCAGATTTGTCCATAACTCAGTTACCACCCTTGTCTGCTACCCTAAAAATATAATCTCCTATCTGGCCACGAAGTGTATATATGTGTGTGTGTGTGTGTGTGTGTGTGTGTGTGTGTGTGTGTGTGTGTATAGTCTTCATATGAGTACAGACACACAATATGAAAAGGTGGTGGTGTATTTTTTTATGTAAACTTGGTTGAATTATTCTGATGATGTTGCTGCAGAATTCATTGCAATTTTGTTGTAATTTTGCTGCAGCTGAAGTTCTATGAGAAATGTAGTAGTTTTTCATGACTAAGGGGTGTGTATGTATAATGTGCACTGGTCACTTTAAAAGTGGGATGTATAGGCAAATTTTGAAACACAACTGTTTAACTGTTTAGTATATTTAAGCTTTAGAATTTTATATGTTGATATCCCTTGAAGGCGAAATGCTGAGGTACCAGGATTAAAGCTGTTTGGTACTCCAAATCTGTGTACACCTTTTGGATTTATTAGGTACTACCATATAGTCTGGGCAGAAGTGGGCATAGCTAGTGAACCTGTGCCAGCCTTCCCCAGGAGTGTCTGTGTGTTTGTATATAACTCAAATCTCAAAGTGTGTGTGTGCTAGCTACTTGGGCAGGGACACAAAGCACTGGTTGGAAAGAGAGGGTGCCGGAGGTTTTGGTTTTACCACTTGGTTGAGATATGAACCCTATAGCTGTGCCAGTGGGGAGTCTTATTGGGGATCTGGAGAGAAAGGGAGAAACCGGCCTCAGACTGAGTGATCTCTGTGCTCTCGAAAGGGAAACTGTACTTTACTGTGTATGTACTTGTTATCCTCCCAAAGTGGATGCCCCTCACTGGTGCTAGTGGTGAGGATTGAGGCTCCTTGATTACTGGGCCAGTGCACGGGTGTTACAGGCTAAAGATCACCTTTTTATCTGTGGCTGCAAAAAGTCAACATATGTCCATTAAAATTCTAGATTCCCATGGAATATTACTGTGCTAACACGAACACTCAGATCCCAGTGACCACTTCTAAAGGGAAAAAAAGAAGTTATGTACTTATCATAGCGTCCCATGTGTGTTGTCTATTTCCACCTTTATTCTCACTTGTGGGTCAGATCTGATCTACTGGATCTGTGTCATCCTTTTACAAAAGCTCGATGCCTTCAGCAAAGCTCGTGGGCATTCTACCTTAACTATAATGCAGTTCCCCAACTCCCTCAGATTTTGTTTGCCCCTGATAAATGATATTAGAGGAAAAGCTAGTCCTAGCTTAAAAGGAAAGTGGTTTCTGAGGCTATACAGTCCAATGATATCCAATTAATACTACCCAGTCTCCCAGGAGCATAGGCAGGGGGTATGGTGGGTGGGTTATGAGAAGGTAGAGATGGACAACACACGTGGAACATTACGGTAAGTACATAACTTCTTTATGTGATGTTGTCAATATCGCCTTTATTCTCACTTGTGGGACCATGTCCCAAGCTATCTGATTCTTGGGTGACTCATAGGTTCATAGATTAGTACTAGGTTAACTGCCCTTGTGAGCCATTTTAAGCCTAGCCAATTACTCCATGTGAGAATCAAACCCAGCATCTTGCGTCTGTAAAGTAAACACCTTAACCATTATGCCAACCTCCCACTCTCAGAGGAAAATATTCCTCAGAACCATAGAACCAAAGGATTCTGTACTCCTAGAGGCCAAATCCACCTTGTAATGAGTTATAAAGGTATGATGACTTGCCCATGTGGCTGCACAGCACAGATACTGTCCAGAGAGGGCCTAGCTTGGAAAGCTGCAGAGGTATTGATGCCAGATGCCTCAAACTGTCTTCCCCAGATAATGCCCTCCCACCCTATCTGGGAAGTGTCCATGGTCACCGTGGCTTGGGATTGGGGAGGAATAAAGTGACAGCCTTAAGACACCAGGGGAGAGTGAGCACACCACCAAAGACCTTCTTTGCATGAATCAGTTATGATCTTGTGTGCCATTAATAGTTCTAGAATTGACCTATGCATCAAAAGTAAGCACTGAAGAATTCTCAGGTGGAGACGACTTAAGGGAGTAAGGACAACTGAGGTGGCCATTTTGCCCAGTACTTGGAGAACTAGTTTGACATAAGCTTGTTTCTTTCTGATCAACATTTTTACATAATACTGAAGGTCACCCACTCTGTCTTGTGGAAGTTTTGCCATCATCCTTTTAGTGTCTATTTGTGCTCCTACGAAGACCAAGATCTGACATGGCTCTAGAACAGACTTTACAGAATTTATGGTAAATCCTAGAGAGGAACATAGTTGTAGGGTGTAGTCCTTAACCTGTAGCAGAAGATGCCTGGTTGGGGCAGTTATGAGCCAGTCGTCCAAATACGGAATCACCCTGAATCCTTGATGTCTCAGTGAGCCACAACTACTGCCATGCATTTGGTGAACACTCTGGGGGCTGTAGTGAGACCAAAGGGCAGAGTTTGAAATTGAAAGTGACTGGCCCCTAGCCAGACGTGCAAGTGCCTCCTGGACCGCCTTTCCATCCGTGTATGATAGTATTCATCCTGAAGGTCTACAGAGCACATCCAACTGTCTTTTTTCCAAAAACTGAAGTATTGACTGCAGTGTCACCATCCAGAACCTGCTCTTTTTCAGAGATTTGTTTAGAATGCTGAGATTCAAGATGGGTCTCCAGTCCCCCATTTTCTTTGGCACTAAAAAGAACTTTGAGTAAGTTCCAAATCCTCACTGATCTGTGAGGACTTCATGGGTGACTCATTTTCTTAGCAACTTTTGAAATTCTAAGTTTGCTTGTTCCTTTTGACTGGGGAAGGTCTGGAACTGTTTTGTTTATGGGGGTGGGGAAGGAGAAGGGAATGACATAACCCCTGGATATTATGTTCTGCACCCATCTGTCGTTTGTTATTTTTATCCAGGTATGAGAATGCAGAGACAATCGTCCCCAGACTGCCTCCAGAGGTGGACAATCGGGCACCCCCTCAGGAATGCTGAAAGTGTCTACCAATGAAAGATTCTCTGGACCCCTGATTCTGTGGGTCTCCCCTGCTGTGAGGGAGGCATCTTCCACTATTGTTCCCCCCTCTGCCTCTAGGGGAGCTTTCACCCTGTGCACCTTGGAAAGACCTTTGTGATTTTTTAACCACATCTTTTCACTACCTCTTTGACCTTTGGGAAAGGGGCTAGTAGGTGTGGAAAGACACACTCCAATAGTAGATAAGGTCTTAACTTCTTGGTCACATCTGGTGAGTGTTTCTTTTACTTGACATCAACTGCTACACCTTTAGTAAGGAAAGCCTTGTCCAAAGGGACTTTGATATATTTATTTATTTGGCTCCTAGGAGTAGGTTCTGTGGAGTCTGGGGTCTCCAAAGCCTTCTGAGAGATTAAATCAATAAGCTCATCGGAAGGAGGGGTCATCCAAGAGGTGGAAGGGTGAGACAAAAAAAGCCTTCAGGTATACTGACTCCTCAACTGAAGGGGTTGGGGACTGCCAGTCACCTCTATGTTTTAACATTTCCAGGATATCTCCAAAGGAGATATCTTCAGGAGGTGACTGTGGGGACCATTCTGCATTACTGAGGTCAGTATCAGATGTGACTGACACTTCTGGGAAGTTAAAATGCTTCCTCTTGCAAGGCCTCTTCCAAGGGGACTTCCTCAGTGGGGTAACCTGGGGAAGTTTCAGAAGATGGGGGGGGGGGGGGGGTCCCTTGGTGGGAATCCTGAGGCCTGGGGTCTCTGCAGCCCTGTGGAGAAGGTACATGAGAAGGCAAAGTCACTGGCCCAGAACTGGAAGGAACATCCTGGACAGACTGTGTCTGAGATTGGGACGTAGTCATTACCTTCTTCATGACCTCAAAGGCACTATATCCCTGATCAAATGAACACGGTGAATCTGACAAAAGAGTCGGAGTCGAAGGACTCTCTGGTGGAGAAGACAGAAGCTCTGAGGCAGAGTAAGATCCACCAGCTGCACCAAAGCCCCCAGAGGCAGAGATCCAAACCTGCTCTCAGGAACCGCCTGAGGAGTGTCTGCTGCTAGAGATCTCCTGCTCTGACTGAGCAGAAGAACTCAGGGCAGACATTGGATCCAAGGATCCCATGGGGCTAGGATCTGACACAGACACCAGTTGGACATCTCAATCTTCTGGCTCCGAAACCAGGGGATGGATCAGAGGAGGAGTAAGCACCAATGGGGAGGACTTTGTCAGATCCGATGCCTTTGGGCTCGGATCTAGTAATAATTTGGCCAAGGCAGGTGTGTGTAGAAGCCTCTGCACTACCCTATGAACATCATTATCAGACAAACCCCTGGTAGACTGGGTAGATAAGGTAAGAGATCTAGACTTTGGCAAAAAGGGAGATGGGAGCCGAGAAGGTATAGGCTCTAATGATGGAGAACGACTCTGAAATCGAAATTCAGTAGGAGCCAAAGAGGTCAAAGCCAAAGGCTCAAGTTGTTCCAAAGACCTCTCAGATCCAGTAGCGACTGGCTGCTCTGAAGAATCAGCTTAGGAACTTTTTCTTTCAACTCTGAAGGTGACTTTGGAGTCGAAGAAGGTTGTTTGTGTGACTTGTCAGATTTGAACGATTTTGCAGACTCTGGAGAAATATTCTCATTAAAGGGAGTTTTAAAAATAAGCTAATCTTAAAAGGATTGCTTAAGCTCCATAAAAGCCATTTGATTAAACCCATGACAAATGGCGCATGACTCTTGTAGATGTAAAGGCCCCAAGCAATACATACACAGTGTGTGTATCAATCAGAGGCATCTTCTTTCCACAGTGTTCACATTGCTTAAACCCAAAGGGTTTCCTTGCCTGTTTTTGAGACATAATTTAACAGTTTAATAAGCTACATTAAATAAACAAGTTATGTAAGTTAAGGGAAAATTAACACACACACATACAAAGGAATGCCCTCTAACTTAAACGGACATTAAAGGAATTGAAGAAAAAGGTAAGTTTAAGTTTTTTATTTAAGGAAATGAACGTCCTCTAATTTAAATGGAATTAAAAGGAATAGAAAGAGAGAACATCATCATCATCATCATCATCATCTCCTTTCGGCTTATCACGGTTATGGGTCACCACAGCGGAACAGTGATCCGCAGAACGACTGGCAGTGGAGTTTTACGGTGTCGAGTTGCCAGCCCGGCACCCAACCTTCCACACTCACACCCAGGGCCAATTTAGAGTGTCCAATCCACCCATGGTGGGAGGAAACCAGAGCACTCGGAGAAAACCCACCACAGGGAGGGCATGCAGACTCCATACAGAAGGCACTCCAACCAATAATTGAATCGGAGAACCTCTTGCTGTGAGGCAGCAACGCTAACCGCTGCACCACCATGGCTGCCCTAAAAAGAGAGAACAATGCTCCTCTAATTTAAATGGACATTGAAAGGGATAGAAAGAGAGAACAATGCTAGAGCAAACAAGCATCCTCAAACAGACAAACGTGGGGAGGGTAAAGTATGAAGGGAGAACACACACACACACACACACACACACACACACACACACACACACACACACACACACACACACACACACACACAGAAGATCATCCTCTAAATAAAACAGACATAAAAGGGGTAAGGAATTTGTAAATTAAATATCAGAGAAAAAAAAATTTAAGCAAGAAAATATTAGAAACCAATAAATTGTCACTTAGCCTAGAGATTCCTGATTGGACCATGTCTTTCGCTGAGCAGCAAATGAGATCTGAGGGAGTTAGGGAAAGCATTATGGGTAAGGTAGAATACCCACAAGACTTTCTGAAGGCCTCAAGCTTTTGTAAAAGGCCAAGACAGATCCGATAGATTGGATCCGACCCAGAAGTTAGAATAATGGCAAGACTGACAACATCACATCAACAGTTTCCTGGAAAACACCAAGATATTTTCTACCCCTTGCATCGAGTATCATCTATATGTAGCTGAATCAGACTTAAATAACTCCCACATACTGATTTGCAACCTCTTGTGAATGAGTGGGTGAGGCCCGTGTGCCAAATCATCTCCCAGATGCACTCCACAGTCTTAGCAAAATGAATCTATAGATATCGCCATGGATAGTAAAACAGCAGAAAATGGGCATTTCCTTGAAATAGTTGGGAAGATGTGTTCATCAGTGCAGATCTGCAACAACATAATGGGTGTACTGGGGACCTCATGCTCTAGAATGACCCTCTTACAGTTCCCACTGCCTAGACAAATTCAACCTCCCAGAAAAATCTGCTAACAGTACTCTTGGATTGGCTGCTGTCATCAACCTCAAAAACCAAAAGAATGTGCTGGTGGTAAGAGTCTTGTGCTACCATCAGTGTACCACAGTGTTTCATTAAAAACATATTCTTTACTGCTTGAGAAACACCCTTCCACTAATGAAGTCTACAACAAGGTCCAAAGGTGACTGATACTCTGTTAGGTTTAGCCAAGACTTCTGCTAACTGCTATTCTTAGAGAGTAGAACAGTGATAATATCCAGTCTGTGTTCCTCTTCTGGAAATGCCAGAAGCTGGCTATGCAATTTATGAGAAAACATATGACTAAGACATGGATTTGGAAGTTGAAAGTATCTCTGTGAGGTAAACAGTGGTGACATTAAAAATCCAGCAATGTTTACAGTCTTTCAGATGGTGGTCTACATCAAAAGAGTGTTATTTTCTGGCCACACTGTTGCATATGGAACAAGCCCTCTCACATACTGAATCTTGAGAAAATGTAAAACCATAAAAATTGGAAAAATACATTTTCCTCAAAGGGAAAAATAAAACAACATAAGATTCTGAATACTCAAACAGACTACAGATAAATTACCAAGGAGAAAAACATCACTTCATCATTTTGTGATATCAGTCCTACATACTGTTTGGAAAAAAAACTGAGAAGAGCAGAGTCATTCCTTAACCCTTTTTACTCATGGCTTTCAAAAAACACAAATTATGGTAAGGCTTCAAAGAAGAAAGAAACTCACAGAAACTAAAGTAAATTATTAGCTAAAATGCCCTTCAGTTTTTAAGGTATTACCATTTTACCATCTATCAACTTTCACTTAAGTTTCAACAAAAAATTATCTTAATATAAAATCAACATCCTTCAACTTGACACAAGCTTTACTACTGAAAAAAGGCAAATGGCATATAGACCTTGTAACTATGAGCTAGCTCCCCAACCTGCACATAACTGAATGTACTAACAGAAACAGGACAAGTGCATTTTGTGAAAAACAGGATTGTTTTTTTTTTTTTTTTTAAGTTTTTCAGCGAAATTTGAGATGTCAAACACAATCAAAAGAAAAATAATAGACTATAAATTGAGGTATGATGAGACTTTTGCTTGTCCAGTAATTGGTTACTACCACTATAAACATTTTGTTTTATTGAATTATTTTTGACATTGGTAAAATATAACGTATAAAATTGCATCTTCTTTTCTTAAACTTTGTCTTGGTAGCAGAATGTCTAAATGGGATTCAAACTGTGCAAACTCTTATGTCAGGCATTTTGTGCACGAGTAGATGCTCATTTCATTTTTGATTACACAGTTAAACCCTTGACCTTGGGGAACTACATTCATGCAAAACTTGTCAGAATCCAACAATGAAACACAAAGGAATGTTCACTCAATTAACAACTGATTACATTATAAATCTGTGAGCCAGTAGTAACCATAACAAAGCATGAAAGAGCAAACAACACAAATAGTATCAGAGGACTATATTATAAGAGATTGCAGTGTATCAGTACAGCAGAGTTGGCATAACTATGTATCATAAATCGTAAAATAATTTCAGTCCATCTACTTACAGCACAATAAACGCAATAGGGCAATGTGTGGTACACAACCATAGCTCACTCAATAAAATACATGGATGCTAAGAACTCTCTTAGCATTATACAAACCTCATAATTATTTACACAAAATAAATTAGACATAGATAAAACTTTGGCACAATCAACAATTCCACAGAGTTCCTGTAAAAGCACTAACCTGCAAATTAATATCATTTGACAGCGCTGAAGTGAAGTACTCAAAATACAGCTAACCTAAGTAATTCTTATCTAATCTATTAAAGGTAATTCTTATCTAATCTATTAAAAGTGGAATGCCAGTGGGTCACGAAGAATAAAACTGCAGAAAGGCATGGATACCAGAGCACTTTGCCTAGGAACTAAAATGAATAATGGCAAACATAACAGCATTAATTCATTCAGTAGGTGTGGAAAGTTACATTTGCAGCAACCTGTAAACATCCTCAACATTTTTAAAACTGTTGAGAAATACCAAGTTAAAAAGCAGTGGCAGATTTAAGCATTGGTGCAGGGGCGAGCGCCATTCCCTTTTTAAAGCTCTGAAGTTATACAGCAAAAGAAAAAAAAATACAATGCACCATTACTGAAACTGGAAAACGTATATCTAAAACGGTACATTTTCCTTTTCAGCTTACCATCGTTTTGCTTCTCATGATTCACACATCAGAGAAGTGATTGGAAATTGCAGTCAGCTGATCTAAATGAAGATCCTGCACTGCTTTTCCGTTGTTGAATGAAAGCATGTTGGCTGGTAGGATACATACAAGCTGAGGTGGATGACCTCGATTACCCCCTTTCCCTAACGTATCACTAACGTCTGTGCAGAAGTCAATGAGCCCTACAGGATTCCACATCGATGTGCATAACTTGCATAACATAGCATAGTAGATCTCATCTGACAACATTTGAAGGTCTCGGGCCAAGGCTGTTACCCATGTAAAACCCACATTAAAAAGTAAAGCAACAGAGATTAACTAAAACTCGTTGCTTTTGCTGTTGCTTTTGATGTACTATGTTGGTACGGGTACGCGAGTGTATCATGCATCGAACTGTGCACGAACACCGAACAGCCTGTAGGGGGTAAGCAAGAGCAAATGCATTATTTAAGAAAAGTAATTATTTCTTTCTTAAATAAATTCATTTAATAATATAACATATACTCATAATCTGGTAATGCTGGTGTTTACCACCCACGTTGTCTTTTTTCTTTGTTTGGCTAACCACGCCAACCCACCAACCAGGGTAGGGTAAATCCACACACCACCCCAAGGTTATTGCTATAATGTCCAACATTCTGTAATTTTCAGACACTCAATACCAATTTTCTCTACAAAATATTAATATTAATGCAAAAAATATACAAATACTTTGCTGCTAAAAGTTGCATAGTTTTCTTTTTACTTTTCTGTTTTAAAACTGGTCTATTTTACTGCTTGCCTCTAAAGACAACAATTAAAATAGGTGCATGGAAGTCTTGCCCATTGAACGTTCAAACTTGTTACACAAGTAACTGTCTCCATCTCCTCAGCTTTAAACCAATGGGTTCCTCCTTCGAACTTTAATACTGCAGAGTGCAGCAGAATTCCCTCCACAGGGCAATTTTCGGCGGGAAATGCAATGAAAGTAGTCACCAGTAGACAGTTATAAGGATTGCTAAAGCATTCAGATGAGAAAGTCCAGTGCTGCATTAATACATGCATTATTTGTTTACCGAAGCTGTAACAGATATCAGAATCATTTTCTTTTTGTGAGTTCAGGTCCTTACAGGGCTTTGTAGAAATTTAGGTTGAAACAAGTGGTGGATGTATGGTTTAAAAAGTGGTGTGTACCTTCAATAGTTAAGTCACATTTCAGGAAGAGGCATTTTATACAGGTGAGTGAATTGTGTGTAGTTTATTCCTCGCATCTAAACTGAATAGAGTGGCTAAAGGAAGACGGAAAAGTTATACTTGACAATAATCACTACTACATTTGATATTACTGTTTGTCTTGAAAGTGTATTGGTAACTTGTCACAGATCTCTTAACTGTCCCTATTTTGAAGGAATGTCCCTATCAAACATCTCAGCTGTCCTTGACTTATAGGGATGTCTTTGATTTTGACTTCATTTTTATCTCTGTCCCTCTTAATCCCTCCCAAAACTGGTGACTTTTAGAGAAAAGGTGGTGGATTACAGTTAATAAATAATGACAATAATTTTAGTTACAAACTTCTTTTACTTTAGGAAACTTATATTAATTCACATTCTCATATTCTATCAGTGTCTGTGTTATAATAACAGAGGGAGAAAGAGTTAAATTAATTCAGAGGTCGGGTTCTAAATGTTCTTCAGTGAAGTCAGAGTCCTTCAACCTTTTAATCTACTGATGGACTGAACAAAAATCATGAGCAAGGAAAGAAATGTAGTATTTCGAATAATGGGTTTAAACTGGCATCAAATGTGCCTTAGATGAAGTATGAAAAGGGACTGGAATACTAACAAGCATTTGAGTTTGAATTATCATTCAGAAATTGCAGGGTCTTTTATTCTACCAACTTTCTAAGTTTATAAGAGCAATATTTAAAATTTGTCCCTATTTGAGGGGGGGGGTTGTCCTCCCATTATTTTAGGCTTTGTCCAGATTTTTTTGCGCTAATAGGTTAAAAGTTATGGAGGGGGCTTAGTTAAAGATTAAGACGAAGTAAAGGAAAAATGCAATAGTGGACATTTCCTAATCCTTATTTATTAGAATATATTCTGCAACTTTATGAATATAATATTATGCATGGTTGTTAAGATATCAAATGCTGGAGATGCTATGGGGAAGAAAAAGTTAAATTGGAACATGTTTTTTGGGAGTGTATTGAGCTTGCAGATTTTAAAAATTCACCAGGGAATGCTGTTGCCATAAATACTGGGGGGCACCAAATGGCTGTAACTGAGGAGATGATATTTTGAGCTGGGACACAGGATCCAAATTTCCTAGACATAGTAAAGCCTTATTAAGTTTAATTCTATCAACTGCCAAAAATAGCAATAACTAGAAAATGTAAATCAGAATCTAAACTAACTGTATTTTAAAGTACTGAATATTGTGAAAGAGATTAAAGGACTAAAAGTGGGATCTTTAGAAGAGGGAAGGAACAAAGTACATATAAATACTTGGAACTGTGGATACAATACATGAATAGAGGAAAAAAATATGTTCAGGAGAAAGAGTAAGGTTTTAAGAAAGACAGGAAATGAGCAATTTATGTCATGCTGGAATAAATGAGAGTTGTTGCAAAGAAACAAAACATAGATTTAATATATAATGTATATAAATGAAACAAATAAATGTTCTTTTCTTCTGATATATGCATGTGTGCCTATGTCTGAAGTGATGACAATAAAGGTGCTAACTTGTATTACTGTATCACACACATACACACACACGTAAGGGAGTAAGAGTGTTATGTATTAAATATCCTGCTAGGAAGGGGGAGTTAGCATTGCACTGAAACCATGTTTCAATGATGTTACAGATGTCAGTATTTTCAAGGGTCATAAAAGCTTCTGTGCATCACACACTACCTAGCAGTTGATGGAATGTTAGCCCTGCTGTTTCAGTAACCCCTCCACCATCAGTCAGATGTGGCCTTAATGGCTAAGTGTGCAGTCTGTTACACCAAATTCCTCAAGAAAATGTGCCATCTTGTTCAAGGCTTTCAGGGTTTAGGTTCTCTCCTGAGGCAAAACAGGCCAATAAATAAACTGATCCTGACTTTCCAACAGGAGCCTGAAAAACACCAAGTGCATAATTAATCTGTTTCTAGAAGATCACCATGGCAAATGGTGAGGGCTATACCCTGGAATCCACAGATATAGAGAGACCATTCATCTCCCCTAGCACTTCTATTTGGGCTATACAAACTCACTAAAGCCCATACTGTATTCCTGTATACTGTAAACCTATCAAAATTTTATTTCTCGGCAAAATTAAAATGTTGCATTCTTTGTATGTGTTATATATATAGTCTTCATGGCCAGCACGTGGTACTATACACATGGTTTTGGTGTGGCCAAGATAAATAATAGAAATGCAAAGTAGATGGAAAAGGTAGTAGGTCACTTGTTTTGTTATAAGGCAATAGTACACAGTGGTGAAATATATAAAAAAGCAATTATGAATCACACAGAGGTGAGAAACTTGCCTTGTTTACATAAAAAGCTCATAAAATTATCAGACAATCAGATATTATTGTATGTGATAAAGATACTAAAGTAACAAGTGACATTTTCCTTATTTTTTAGTTTTAAGAAATGTAGGCATTTGAATGTAAAAAGAAAGTAATAGGCTGTAATCTTGGGGTTTTGAGGTTGGGATGGGGTGTGAAAGTACACGAGTTATAATATTTGTAGAGTTGATATGTTTTCTGTTAGTTTTGCATAGCTGAATGTCTGGATGTCTGCACTTAACTGACTCTAGTAAGTTTTTTTTTTGCAAGTAAATAACAAAACGCTGAATGAAATGAAAAGTTTTGCATTAGCAAATGAATATTCAATGTGTGTTGAGGAGTCTGCAGCTGAGGTAGCTGAGCATTTCATACTTATGTTTTCATGGAAACAAGCTGACTGTAAGGGCAAACGATAAAAGCCAGAGCACTTGTCTTGTGTTCCAAGTATGCATCGAAAATACTTGTGTTATCTCTAGATGTATGTGCTCTACACTGTGACCGAATCACCTAGAGACATATTTTACACCGTCAAGTGGCTAGCTCTTTCACTGCGCACAGTCTGTGATCCATGTTCTCCTATTTTGAGGACACTGAGCACCACAGTAGATGCCCAAAGCGGTTGGTCTGTACAACTCTTCCCCTATAGGGCACCATGTAGAGTCTGTGCTGTTGCCCGCAGCTCCATTTGTTGGCAAGTGTTTTGAGATGGAAAAACTCAGCATGTGTTTCAGAGGTGGGGGGGACTCCACAAAGAAACGGGGAGAACATGCAAACTGCAAACAGTCATTGGTCAGAGGTCAGGATCAAACCTTGCACCTGGTGCATGGGAGGCAAAGACATTAACCATTATGCCAACTGGTCTCTTCCGTTTCAGGTACAAAATCATTTGCAACTGACTACATACTGCTGTTCTTCCACACATGATGTCTGAGCTTCTTAAGGTGATCTTTCCACAACCACCGAACCGAGTGTCCCACTTTCCCACTCCCATCCGGTAGTCATCTCACTAGACAGCACCCCCCCTTTTTTTTGCAAATTCCTGGATCCGGCACTGAAAAGTACAAGCCAAATAAAAATAAATATCTTATGAACAGTAGATCTTATTTAAAGAGTGCAAAAACATCAGTTGGTCAATAAAATGTCTTTTTGCAGCAGCCAATACTTTGTCTTTATATCAATATTACACTACATGTCCGGATTTTTTTTTTCTAAATTTTCACAAATGACACACACTGTCTTGCAGATTGTATGAACCAGACAGATGATATCAGCAGCAGTTTTGCTCAGCCATACTTTTCAATGTTCATACAATAACAGGCCATTTCTTTCTAAAATGGATGCGTGATTTTTTTTTACATACAGAAATAAAAATGACAATTAAGACACTTTGAATCAACAATGTAAACAACACTCAGTATGCTCCATGTAGTATGACTTATAGTGCAAAGATCACAGAGTTTTACTACTGCATCATCTGTGGTTTCATCCGATGCAATGCAAATTTGAAAGTTACTTATTTTTTGCAATATTAACATACAAAAAATATATAAACTTTTCACAACTGATAAATAACTTCTCCAATGTACTGCACTCTATTTGGACACTGACAGTGTAATTTTCTGTCTCCACCCGACATTTCATAAGAAGTCCCTCAAATTATGAATTACAGAAATATGAGTAACAAGTGGCAGACAATGGTTAGTGTAATAATCAGAGGCTTAAAATGTAAAAAATGTTTATAGATATGAAGCCCTTCAAATTATGAATTATAAAAATATGAGTAACAAATGACTAACAATGGTTAGAATATCCAAGTCAGTGTATTCTAGACAAACAATGTCCCTGTCATTGCTGTACTTTCAAATGTTGCCTCCGATTAAGCACATAAAGCTGAAAGGAGCAGCATTTAAGGCAATATGACAAAGCACCTCTTCACAAGTAGTACTGCTTTAAGCAGCATTTACGCAGTAATGGTCAGGTAAACACAGTGGCAAAACTCCATTTATTATATTTTCATTCACTTATTAACTGGATAAACATTAAACCACAGATGTCTCTCTCTTCAGGGGTGACCTGAGAGCACTGTCTGGTGAAGTGACTTACCCAGTCACACAACTGGAAGGGAATCAAACCCAGGACTAGATAATAAAACTTGTTAGCATCTCATATGTGCTAAACTGCCAGATTTGCTTCCAAAGTCCACAGAAATATTCATAACTCTATCAGCAGCATTTTGTTACTGGGTGAGAAACATTTATGTTAAAAATACTGTTTTCCACAGCAATAAAATTTCAAATTTCAAGTGGTAATAGAGTAACAGATGTAAAGGCCTATCCTGCACAACAATGTATTTCACATAAAGATGACATCAAGGAATAAATAATACACACAGATGTACTCTTCATATAATCTGGCCTCAGTGAGGGTCTGCTGCAATATGGAAATCTGAGATCTTTCTAGGGACCCTCTAAGCAACCAATTTATTTTTAGACTTGAAGCTCTTACAGTCAGAGCTTGAATACCATGCTTTTCGGCCCCAAAACTTGGACCAAACCACAAAAGGAGGGGGAATATCAATATTCGTCAAAGATACCCACACCTCCAGGTTGGTGGCACAGCACGAAGCATCAGAGACTATCCATGTGCAACTAACTGTGGGTAAAACTGCCTTCCAGTTTATAGCCTGCTACAGACCACCCTCCCAAACACAGGAACCCCACTTGGCTTTCCTGAGAATACTGGAAAATATGAAGGTCTCTCCAAACACCATTATATTGGGTGACTTCAACTACCCAAACATAGACTGGGAGCATTACTCTAGCTCCAACACCGTAGCCCAAAGGTTCCTAGAATTTATAAACTCAAATGCTATGGAACAACTTGTTACCACTCCCACAAGAGGGGAAAACATACTGGACCTGATCATCACCAACATGGGGACACTATGCTCCAGACCAGAAGTGTATCCCTCATTGGTAAGATCAGACCATAAACTAATCTCACTGGATATTCACATCCCGACCCCACCCCCTGCCCAGAAAACGACAGTGAAAAACTTCTAAAGCAATTTCACACGCCTCAAAACTGAGGCGAAATCCTTCAAAGCCCCGGCCTGTGGAAAATACTGCTCAGACCGCAGAATCCTTTATAAACGATTCTATGAACACCTTCAGGAATGCATGGATCATGCAATCCCAAATAAAACCAAGACCCAATCCTCCAAAGGCAGACGTTATGTCTGGTGGACCCCAGCCATAAACAAACTATACAATAGAAGGAGGAAGCTACTACATGATAGAGCAAAATCCCAAAAAGGGAAGGCATCTCTGATCAGTATTAGCAAAAAACTACGGGCACTCATAAAATCGTCTAAGGCCAGCTTCGAGAGCACAGGACACTAAGGATAATCACAAGGCTTTCTTTAGTTATGTTAGGAACCTGGGTGGGAATTCCCAGATATGCTCAGAATTAGTCCAAAATGACAAAAAATACACCGAGCTCACAGCCATTGCCAACATCCTAGCTGACAGGTTCAGTGCAAACTTCTCCCCCCTCTCCCCACCAAAAGGGCAAATATCTATCCCAACAGAGTGCTGCCCCCCTGACATCTCAGATGCTCAGGTAACAGCCGCCCTCTCCAAAGCAAAAAACACAGCATCAATGGGACCAGATGGTGCCCCGGGCTGCTTCCTACATGAACTCCAAGAAGAGCTAAACCCAAACATAAAACTACTGTTCAATCTTAGCCTTACTACAGGATATGTACCCAAAGAGTGGCGTACAGCAACAGTGGTCCCACTCCACAAAGGTGGTGCCTCAACGGATCCTGAAACTATCGCCCCATAAGCCTGACTAGCTTGGTCTGCAAAGCTATGGAAAGGATCATCAGGGACCTCATAAATAAAGATATTGGGGACCTACAGACACTGGATCCTACCCAGTTTGGCTTTGTTAAGGGCAGATCCTGCCTCTTAAACCTGGTCGATTTCTTTGAAACAGTCACCAAGGCCATTGACGAGGGGAAGGTGGTCCACACAGCCTACCTGGACCTCGCAAAAGCCTTCGATACAATACCCCACTTGGGCATTATAGATAAGCTCACCAGCTAAAATATAAACCCCTATGTCACGAGATGGGTTGCAAACTGGCTCAAGGACAGAACCCACATGGTTAGAATTGCTGGAGCCATGTCAGACTCCAAACAGTGGATCTTATCTTGATTACCTGGAAAAAACAGTGTGTATTAGCATTTGCTTTTTCCAACAACTGTTCTCAAGTTTATTAAAACTTCTGTTATAAATGCCTCATTCAGCTACTTTCAAATGTCTCTCCAATCATTTTATTCTACAATATTATTGTCTAGCTAGCCTTCCTGGACTAAAGACAATTATTAAGATCTGTAAATCACTAGTTCTGTCCCATCAGATTCACAAGTCTCTCTTAAATATCCTCTCTGCCTTAACTCCACCATGATAGCAAGCAGTTTTTGCAAGGGTAACATGCAAAATGTCTCTTTACATTACTTATGTTAATTTTTGGGGGTACAGTTACTTGCAGTCTGAGACAAATATTTATATGCATGAAGTAACCGGTAACCATTTGAAATGTCAGGACCCACTACAGTAAGTCCCAAAACATGGAGACTAAATGGCTGAAAAATCGGACTTGAATACATTAAGTCCAAGATGCCATTTCTTGGAATATTCCCTTTTCACCATGGTTTGGCAATTGTGGAGTTGGTTTATATATTGGTCCACTCTGGATAATCAAAAATCCAAATCCCAGAAGACAAAAAGGCCGAGACGAGAATCACAAAAATGAAAATGCCAAATCACTTAAGCTTTCCCAGGGTAAGTAAACACTTGCCCAACATGGGGAATCATGCCCTTTTCCCCAGTGTAGTACGATCCCGAAGTTGGTATACAATAGTTGGGAGGGGTGTGGATTTTAGATAGATCGCTGTGTTTTACTGTAGTGTTGGGCAAGTGTTTACTTACTCTGGGAATACTTGCCCGATTAAGCATTTTCATGATTCTTGTTTCAGCCTTTTTGTCTTCAGTGTTTTGGATTTTCGATTATCCGAAGCAGATCCACACACACATATACAGTGGATGCCAGGTTTTGTGATATAAAAAAAATGAGACCATAATAAATCATTTCAAAACTTTTCCCATCTTTAATGTGACCTATAACCTGTACAATTCAATTGAAAAACAAATTTGTTAGGGGAAAAATATAAAAAAGAAAAAACGTACAATGTGCTGGTTGCGTAAGTGTGCACACCCTTAAACTAATACTTTGTGTGCACACCCTTAAACTAATCCTTTGTTGAAGCACCTTTTGATTTAATTACAGCATTCAGTCTTCTTGAGTAGGAGTCTATCAGCATGGCACATCTCGGCTTGGCAATATTTGCCCACTGTTCCTTGCAAAAGCACTCCAAATCTGTCAAATTGCAAGGGCATCTCTTGTGCACAGCCCTCTTCAGGTCACCCCACAGATTTTCTTTTGGATTTAGGTCTGGGCTCTGGCTGGGACATTCCAAAACTTTAATTTTCTTCTGGTGAAGCCATTCTTTTGTTGATTTGGATGTATGCTTGGGGTTATTGCCATGTTGAAAGGTGAAATTCCTCTTCATCTTTCTAGTAGATGCCTGAAGGTGTTGGGCCAAACGTGATTGGTATCTGGAACTGTTCAAGATTCCTTCCACCTTGACTAAAGCCCCAGTTCCAGCTGAAGAAAAGCAACCCCAAAGCATGATACTGACACCACCATGCTTCACCTTGGGGATAGTGTTCTTTTGGTCATGCGAAGTGTTGTTTTTGCGCCAAATGTACCTTTTGGAATTGTGGCCAAAAAGTTCAACCTTGGTCTCATGAGAACATAACACATTTTCCCACATGCTTTTGGGAAACCTGAGAAATGGTTTTGCAAATTTTAGCTGGGCCTGGATGTTTTTCTGTGTAGGAAAAGGCTTCCATCCTCCAATCCTACCCCCATAGTGCAGACATATGGAGAATATAGGAGACTGTTGTCACATGTAGGACATAACCAATACTTGCCAGAGATTCCTGCAGCTCCTTCAATGTTGCTGTAGGTCTCTTGGCAGCCTCCCTGACCAGTTTTTATCCTATCTTTTCATCAATTTTGGAGGGACGTCCAGTTCTTTGCAACGTCACTGTTGTCCCATATTTTCTCTAGTTTTTGTTGACTGTCTTCACTGTGTTCCATGGTATATCCAATGCTGTGGAAATTTTTCTGTACCCTTCTCCTGACTGATACCATTCAGCAATGAGATCCCTTTCATGCTTTGTACATTCTCTGCAAAAAATGGCTTTTCCTGTAGCAGGCAACTGAGTAAATGTCAGGAAAATCCTACTAGGACAGCTGAACTTTATTTAGGGGTAATCAGAGTCTTTTAATTGATGGCAGGTGTGTACCAATGAAGACCGAATGCTATAATTAAATCAAAAGGTGCTTCAACAAAGTATTAGTTTAAGGGTGTGCACACAAAACAAAGTATTAGTTTAAGGGTGTGCACACTTACGCAACCAACGTATTGTACATTTTTTAGTTTTTATATTTTTCCCCTACCAGATTTGTTTGTTTTTCAATTGAATTGTACAGGTTATAGGTCACATTAGAGGTGGGAAAAGTTTTGAAATTATTTATTGTGGTCTCATTCTTTTATATCACAAAAACGTGGCATTTTAACAGGGGTGTGTACACTTTTTATATCCAGTGAATCAGCGGTTGTGGTGGTGCGCCGTGTGAATGGTTAACTGGAGATTCAGGTAAGTGTTTATATTTTAAGGGTTTTGGGTAGGGATTTTAGTGTATGCTAGTGTGTTGGAAAGTTGTAGGTTACGGTATGTAGGTAAGAGTGTGAGTGTGTAAGTGTTGAGAATGGTGGTGTTTGTATGTATGTGATGCGTGTTTGTGTGAGAGGAACAGAGTGTGTAGTGGTGGGTTTAGTGTCTGTCTTTTTAGTGCGATCTCGGAGTTAGTATATATAAGTAGTGGGGGGGGGGCTTTCCCCCCTGCTTATATGTAGGGTAGGGTCGTGTATTTGTGTTATTGTGTTTGTATGTGTTTTGTTTGTTTGTTGTAGTGTGGGGAGGAAGGTATATGTGTGTTTGTGTGGTGGAGGGTGTATTTAAAAGTCACGATTTTGAATTCTGCACTTTTGGGGTTTCGGTATTTTGAATTTTCAGCTTTATAGTCTGGAGATACTGAAATTTGAGATTTTCGTATTTCGAGATTATAAAATGAATCCACATATGTATATGTAAGTTTAGGGGGTGCGGTTGCCCCTCCAAAAAGAAGTTTCAAGGAGAAGAGCAGTTTTTGAGATTTGCTCTTCTCTTCTGTTTTCGGCTTTTTTTCCCATCTTTTTGGCACTCTACATTTTTGAGTACCAACATTTCAATAGAGAGCCTTGGTAACCAACCAAAAATATGTTATAGGTTTTGTTGCTTGCCTACAGAAAATGATTAACACAAATTAGCATGGTAAACAAATTTTGATGCATCTCTTTACCATAACATGCATTAGTTTTTATTCACTGGACACAGTATACTACAATTGCCATTAACTGATGTAAAATAAACACATATAATTCATTATGAAGCTGGAAAAGAGAATTATCTTTTACTACTGGTCAATTGTCATTACATATGGTTGTCTTATTACTGGCTGGCTCTCTTCTCTATAAGCAGTCGGCAAGGTGATGTGCAGCAGCAAAAATATTGTTGCAAACCCTGGTTTAAATTGACTGACTTCAAAGCGCAGTCACGTCCTATCAGACACCTAAGCAAATCAAGAAACCCAGCCGTAACAGCCCTACCAGCAACATATTACTTATGAAAACTGTATGTTTACTTAAAATTACTTTGTATTACCTGCACAGTACATTTCCTGCACATCACTGAATTGCGCTGTCTGCACTATTTCTCCCCTACTTCTCATTCCTGCTTGCATTTCCCTCTTCATCTCTTCCATTCCTACTGCTTTTCTGAATATCAAACTGCTGACCTAAGGCCATCTATATCAATAATACCATTTAACTTCAGAGGCATTCCTGCACATATCTCTTCTCTTTCTTCAGCTCCCTCTAACTTTTTCCCTGCAACCCCTCGATTCTCATTCTCTTGGCTGCTATAATATTCTTTACAGTGTCTATACTTAGCCCTTTAGGGTTACAACTGATTGTTTTTCTTGCAGGTATCTGAGTCATGGCTCATTCATTCTTTTCTTTCTTCTTTTTTCTAACCCCTTTCTACCTTTATGTCTCTTCATTCTGGTTCTACAGCTACTTTATGTTCACTTTCAACCTCCTACAATGTCTTGCGGCATTTAAAACTTCCCCACTGGCATTCGCATTATCTTTTCAGTCTGGTACTCTCCTCTATAAGCAGTCAGCAAGGTGTTGTGCAGCAGCAGCAGAGAAATATTGTAATTATGTTTTTTTTTTCTTTTTTCTCCATATCTCACTGTATCAGGTTTGTTTGTTCTACACAGGTGACAGCATTATTGTAGTACATGGTCCATGAGACAACGTTGTATTTATCTTGCATATGCTGCATCGCTAAGGTGTATGTTGTGCAGTCAGAATTAGACTACCCAAATTGCATGTAGTTCCTAGTGGTTTCCACTTCTTGTCTCTCTATAAATGCATCAGATTATGGATACCTGTGATTAGTAATATCTTAATCAGTGTGGCTTACTGGTCATTTTATAACTTATAAAATGCTGATATTTCTCATATCATTTGGTTGTAATACGATCTACAGTTGTTGCAACATGACTGTATTTTGAGTACTATGAACTTGGTTCTGACTAATTTTAATCCCTTCCAACTAAATGTTGACCTGATACTACTCGCTTAACCTTGGCTGCTCTGTCCCATGCTAGCACATTGAGCAGGCCTAGAGTATATTAATTCAGTAGTATAAGGACTCCTTTGGTACTGTGATTTACCACTGGAGCACAAACTGTTTTTTTTTTTTTTTGCTCTGCTGTTAGCAGCTATACTTGGCTCGTTTTCGGCTGCTTTGTTCTTTATGTCTTAATTATCATAAAAACTCAATCAACAAACTGGCGGTTGTTAACTTTGCAGCATTTGGAATTTTAAAGTCATTGAAACTGCTGTAGAACCATGTACTGAACAGAACCTGTTTTTATTATACTGTATATGTTTGCACTGCAGTATTGAATTTTCTTTTACTATATTTCACATTTGCAGAATTGGACATTCCTGCTCCTATAATATCCTCTTACCTATCTAACAGCACTTGTTGCCTTCCTCTTCCATGCTTGCCTCTGTATATTACCTGTACAATATGTTTCCTGCACATCACTGAACTAAACTGTCTGCACTATTCCCCTCCCCCCGCTTCTCGCTCCTGCTTGCATTTCTCACTTCATCTCTTCCATGCCTACTGCTCTTCTGAATATCCAACTGCTGACCTAATGCTGCCTACATCCATAACAGCTTTTAACTTCAGAGGCTTTTCTGTACATATTTCTTCTCCCTGTCATCCCTGCAACCCCTCTATTCTTATTCTCTTGGCTGCTATAACATTCTTTAAAGTGTCTATACTTACCCCTCTAGGGTTTCAACTGACTGTTGTTCTTGTGGATATCTGAGTCGTGGCTCATCTCGCTCCATTTGCCCTCGTTACGCTCGGGGTCACACTGCTCCCATACTCTACCCCCATTCCCACCCACCCCTACATCAAGTACCTTTATAGATAATCATCTGTACCCCATTCCCTTCTGCATTCCAACTTTCTGTAAACCTCATCCAATCAGATCCCACCCTTCTATTCTAAACCCCTCCCTCCACTCTGCAGACTATACTTTATACCACCCGCACATACTCACTACTCCCATCCCCCCTCCATTTTACTAATCCCACATATTTTCCCAGATTCACAGTCCTACCACCCTCCCATTTATTCTTTACCTCCCAATATGTTGCTCCCTCTCTTCTCATCTTTTCTTCTTCTCGTCTTATCTAACCTCACCTCTTATCACACTCAGCTAAACATGCACCCCAATACTCCTATCTCCTCTCACTACACTATGAACACTGACAGCAGTACTCCTCTCCCACAAGGCCTGTGCTCTGTCAGCACTGAATTCATTCTCCCCAAAATCAAATTGCTTACAAAGATCTCTCCACATTGCGGAATCAAGCAGAATTTTCTCTCACCCTATCCCATTATATGACTTCTCCTCCATCCTTGCAACATTCTTCAACTCTCTGGTGACATTCAGTCCAACCATGGCCCACACATTAAATCATTGACTCCCACCAACACTTCAGAAACACTCCTGCAGGAACCTAACCCCAGTCTCAAACATCTCTCCTTTTACTCTAACATCCACAGAATTCTTAACAAAATAACTAAATTCCACTCTTGGATAGCTCAAAACTTCCCCAACATAAGTACTCTCTGAAACATGGCTCAAACCACACAACACTGACAATTATTTTTTCTCCTCGGTTACAGCTTCCTATGCCTTCACAGAACACATAAAAAAGGTGAAGGCATTGCTATTCTGTACTCAGGCCTCCTAACCTTATTCCTCTCAACCAACCTTCCCCTTGTTTTTCACCCAGCTGATCTTACTACTGGTAGCTGCAAACTTAACAGCCATAAAACCGTAACTATAGTTGCCATCTACATACCCACTGGGGATAACGTAGACTTATTAGAACAGATTCTTCACTGGATGTCTGAGAATATACCCAATGAAACTATAATGCCAGGTGATGTAAACATCAATTGGCTTCCCCTCATCTCTAACTTCCCTAACGCCAGTATACAACTAAATGGACACACCCAAGTTATCTCTTCTCCCACTTTTCTTCATAAACACACAAATACGAGTTCTATCCTTGACTGGATTCTTGTCTCCCATTCTAAACTCTACCACCACCCAGAATCCCTACCAGACTCAATTAGTGACCACTCCCCAATAAGCATCCAAAGATTCTCACACTACTTCTCTAGACCTCATAAATTTAAAGAATGCCAAAAGCTAACCAACTTCAACCCAGATATATTCAATAATTGTCTCTCCACAATTGATTGGTCCTTCCATTCATCCCTCCCTCTTGATGAAGCTGTTCTTTCATTCAACTCCATCTTCCTAAAAACACTGAACTCCCTTGCCCCTCCCAGAACTGTCAAGAGTCAAATCACGGTGTTCTCCTTGGCTCATCAACTCTACACAGTCTCTTAGCCATAACAGAGATTCTGCCTGGAAACTCTGGACTAAAACAAAAATTTCTCACAAATTACCAAAATTCTAGGGAACTCCATAATATGACCAAAAAACACAAACAATGACAAAAAGAACTTCTACCACATACACCAAACTACAGAACCTAGAACCCCCAAAAAAGTCTGGAATACAGTCAATCAAACTTTCCACCCCGGAAATCCCTTGACTCCCAACCCCTGCCCTAATAATATACCCCAAGAAACTGCATCCATTTTCAATTTATACGTCATTGATACTATCAGCAAACTTATGCAGACTTCCAACCCAACAACCCCTCACCTCCCACCGCCCCCACTACAAAACTGCACATTATTACTAAATCTCATTCCAACCAGTTACATTAAAAATCTTCTTCTCAAACTTAAACCATGTTCACCATCAGCTGATAACTTAACATATCTCTTCCTAAAAGCTGCTGCTAACTCCATAGCATACCCTGTTCTCAATCCTCATAAACCTCTCAATCAGTGAATCTACTGTCCCTACTCTTTGGAAAAAAATCCCTTACCACACCAATCCACAAAGGTGGAAATTCTGTAGAGCTCTCTAATTACTGACCCACTGCCATACTTTCTGCCCTCTCTAAAACTCTCGAGCACTGTGTTCATAAACAAACCATGGCTTATCTCACTGAAGAAAACCTGATCACCCCTACCCAGCAGGGCTTCCGCCCCCACCACAGCACCACTACTGCACTTATTTCCTTTACTAACTCCATCACCCTAGCCAGAGATAATAATAAACTAGTGTTATGCCTCTTCTTAGATCTCTCCAACGCCTTTGACACTGTCTCTCGCTCCATCCTCCTTTCCAAACTTTCTCAACTCAACCTCTCCCCAGCAACTACCTCCTGTTTTAACAGCTACCTCACAGAGAGACAGCAATCTGTCAAGTGTCTCTCTGCTCAGAGACAGCAATCTGTCAAGTGTCTCTCTGCTCAGAGACAGCAATCTGTCAAGTGTCTCTCTGCTCTATATCCCTTTCTCCCCAACAAAATGTGTGCCCCACAAGGCTCAATTCTAGGCCCTCTTCTCTTTAACATATTAACCAACTTCACACATCCTGTCCTCAGTCATTCCTCATATACTATATAGATGACTCCACAATCATCTCTGCTGACAACCCCTCTGATCTTCTCACCCTAACACAAACATTTCTCAACCTCACAGAAACATGGCTTACTAATAACCAACTCATACTTGACCCTAAAAAGACAAAACTACTTCTCCTCCTCCCTAAATCCCTCTACCATCTTAAATCTTCATTCACCATCTCTTCCCTTAACACTACTGTCACACCTGAAACCTACACTAGCTCCTTGGAGCAATCACAGACAACTTAAAATCGACCTCCATGTGCATCACTGTATTAAGAAAACCCATCAAAAGCTCGGCCTACTGTATAGAAACAAAATTTTCTTTACACCCAGCTCCAGAATCTCGTTTGCCCAAGTTTACCTTCTCCCTAACCTCTTCTACAGCTCACAAATCTTAACCAACTTACAGTCCTCAGTACTTTCCAAACTTGAAGCCACTTACAACAAAGTAGCTAGAGTTGCAGCTAATCTGCCTTCAAAATCACATCACTGTCATGCTCTCCGAACACTCAGCTGACTAGAGTTTCCTGACCAACTCTTATTTAAGTAACTTCTCATCATCCATTCTATCCTGAACAAGCCCTCCTCCTGCACTAACATCTCCTCCCTCATCTTCCTCTACAATCCCCCTCGATCCCTAAGAAGCTCAGACCAATGTCTCTTACAGATTCACAAACCTAAAAAGTCTACCGGACAAAATCTCTATAGCTACTTTCACGCTCTTTCATGGAACAAGCTTCTCATTACCCTCAGAAATATTACCCATATCCACGAATTTAAGAAAACTCTCAAAAATTACCTAAACAGCACTTGGGCCTGTCACTGCAATCTCCCCACTTGAAGCCTTTCCTTTCTCCTCCATTACCTTCTCCTTTTCTTCAATTTCCTTCCTGTTCCTCCTTTCCTCTTGATTATCTTATCTAAGCTAACCTCTTTAGTAAGACAATGACAGTCACCTGCTACTCTCCATGCTCCTTCACGTTCTAGTTTTGGAAACATGCTACCAGTATCCTACTCACAATTAGCTTTCTATATTAAATATATCTACGCACACTGTATCTTATAATACAAACTACTTCGAATTACACAGTTGTCCACTGAGGTCAATCCTAAGGCATTTTTTTCCAGTTTTTGTTACTACCTGCTTCAATATTTACTGCTTAGTTTAAATATCTCTTTTGCTGACTTCTCATACTTGAACTGTAAAAGACAGTCGCTTAATTTATCTTATTGTATATATTTTATTGTATTTTACTTCATTACTCTAATTCTTTTCTTGCTTAATTGTACTGTGGAGCTTTTTTTCCCCGGGCCTCTGCTGAAAAAGGGCAATAGCTCAGTTGTACTATATCAGTCAAAAAAAGTCAAATAAATAAATAAATAAATTGGCAAAATGACAAACAGTTATTCTGATTAGAACACACATGATTACTATTACTCTGGCCATACTAAATTATTTTTTATGTTACTAAAGCATGCAAAAATACTTTCTTATACTCATACAAACACATTCACCAATTTGCCAGTTTAAGATAAAAGCATTAGGAACGTTATGTTTGGTGTCACACGAAGTAAGCAAAACGATATCTCATGCTGAAAGCTTAACAATGGAACCACAGCGAGTCCAATTTCAAAAGGCTTGTTCTCAGTGTAAGTGGTTACTGACAGAGCAGGTCTTTTGGAATCTGGCCTCTGATGTAAACTTATTAATAGGTGCACCTTACACCGAGAAAAAGTCTTTTGGAGTCAGGGCAGACTTGCACTGAGAGCAACTCTTTTGGAATCTGGCCTCATCTCTTTTAAGTAAATGCAGAACTCTGTCATGCAGGATTAGTAATAAAAACTCAGTTATTGTAGGAGGACTGCTGCTAACAAGGAACAATAATTTATATCAGGTTTTCTCAGGGGCTATTTTAGAATTTCTGTTTGACTGATTGTCTTGGAACAGTTGTTTGGCTCGTCTGATGGTGGGCAAGGAGTACATTACATGGACTTTTATCACTCCTGCTAAACAGAATCACATACAAGGCAGAAAGAGATCTTTTCTGAAAAACACTTTTTCCTGGAATTTGCTTTAGAACCTGCCACTATATCAAATGAAAAGTTAGAAGATACCAGCTCTTTAAATACTATAACTTCATTTCTACCTCTACACAAACTGCTGCTATTAATGTTGCTTCTGCAGTAGTATTATTAATAATATGTCTAATTTATTGTTTTTAGCACCTGACACTAATCTAGTCAGCAGATTGTCATTTTTTGGTTTTGTTGTCTTTGCCTGAATTGGGTTTAAATATGGATTTTTCAATAACTCTCACAGTTAAGTTAAACACTGAGTTACATCATAGATTTATCCTGCACAGTTTATAATTTATCTAACAAATACTGACAAAAACAAATTGTAAAATTGTGTAGTAATTCAACTGTATACCCAAAAGGCAGTGAAGAACAGCTTGCCAATACTTGCAGTTGCTCCTTTATTCTGCCTGTCACTTTAACATCTGAAACAAATTATATGTCGCAATAAGTATCAGCTCATTTTTGCTTACTTCTGAATTCATTGCTTTACTGTCCAAGATTTATCTGACATCTGAACTATGGCATCTCACCACATTTGCTTTACAAACACCTCATATTAGAATAGATATGGCCCCTGACAATAACTTAAAAAAAAAAAAAAGCATAGGGAATTAAATCTTACTTCTTTTATAGTTTAAGAACTTGTCTGAATTTATCTGCTGTAGAAACCTGAGATATTCCACAACACTGTAAAGCAAAATTTCATTTTAATCTCAACACAAGAGCAATCCATTGTGACAACAAAACTGTTAACACTTATTCACCAATTTTCTGGTGACCACTAGCATCTGCTGAAAAAGTCACACCAAAACATGTTTAAATACTAGCTTACAATTACCATCACAATATTAGAAGCCATGGAACTGGCATAGCTAGTTCAATATCTATAATGCTTCCTCACTCACACTGTGAAAAGATTAGCATGTAGTTGGCCTGCATACTTAACTAGTAAAGCTGATACTAGATTGGTGGGAAACTAATACCGGTAGCCGGTGAACTGAGAACCAACTAGAACCAAAGGGTATTAAGCCTACACCTACTGGGGGGGGGGGTCTTAGGAGAGGATCGAAGGAAGAAAAATCTGAGAGGAAGTTTACCAGTGAATAATGGGCCAGATTCCAAAAGATTTGTTCTCAGCGTTGGAATCTCGCCAAATGGGTTTCTGGATGAGAGGGATGCTAGCCAACTGTAAATCTGACCAATGCAAAGTCACAGTGAAAGTAGCAAAACAACTGTCAGCAGGGAAAAAATGTCCTGCACAAAACAGCAATGTTTGGAGCCACTGTGGGCCTGGGCCAGTCAGTCATTATGAAGTAAAATCATAAAGCATGGCCAATGATGCAAGGGGATAAAGGGCCAGAATGCAAAAGGTATTATAGAGGCTAGGTAGGAACCTAACAGACTAGGCACTTCAGGGCTTACCAAAGATCATGAAGATGAAACTTACTAAATGCTGTGAAGAAGTAGCTGCATTGCTAGTCTCCACAGGAGTCCACAAAGGATGGAGGCTATGATCTTTAGTTGGCAAAAAACTGCAGTACAGACATTAAAAGGAGACAACAGGAACCCAAAAAAAGTGACAAGCAGGACCAATGAGCTGTGTCACACCAAAAGAGAACTTACTGGAGGGAAGCAGCTGGAAATGGAAAATACTTCCATAGGGGAAAAGGGTATCCAGAGAATGTCGAGCTAAAAGTAACATTGAGTTGGAGTGAGAACAACTGATGGGACAGTGTCTGCATTGCAAATGGGGAAGCCAATAATGTTCAGTGGCCTTAGGAAATAGAGAGCAGTGCCTAATATGGCCAAACAGGATCAGGCATAGGACATCCTGGACCAACAGGGTCACAGATCATAAGTCTCAAGCAAAGAAGTTATGTAATTACCATAACGTTCTATCAGAGTTGTCGATTTTCATGTATCCTCCACGGATGGTTCAATTCCAATCCCTCGGAACAGACTTGGCCGCATGCTAAAGCTCATGACAACCAAAAACTCTCGAGCTTCCCCCTGTACCCATAATGCAACTGGTTCATACCTCAGATTGAGTTTGCTGACAGAATACGCAGAACAACAAGTAAAAAAAGTTTATATTTCCAGTGGGGACCATGTCTGGGTCAGTCACCATTTAAAATAATCAGCCAGATTACGATAAGGTAGAAACCACCCGTTCTTCCAAAAGAATTAGGTAGTGGGTTGGAGAGTGGGAATTGAGTATACATGAAAATCGACAACTCAGATGAAACGTTATGGTAAGTACATAACTTCTTTAAATAAAGTTGTCAATTTTCATGTTGTCCTCAATGGATGGGACAGAGTTCCCAGCTACCTTATTTCCTGGGTGGACTAAGGAAGGATATTCATAAGCACCATTGAGCCAAATGATGCTCTACCCTTAGAGACCAGATCTAATTTGTAATGAGCAATAAAGGTATGGGGCGTAGCCCATATTGCAGCTGCACATATATCATCCATGGATGCTTTTGCCTGAAAAGCAGTTGATGTAGCTACAGCTCTTATTAAATGAGCCTTTGGGAGTTTTGAAAGAGTAACACCAGATTTGGAATATGTAAAGAAAATCTAAAGTGACTTTCGATAAGGCTTATCCCAATTTGGTATGACAGAAGGAGATAAAAAGATGATCTGATTTTCTGAGTCTTTTGCCTTGTGTAGGTAGAAATGTAATTGTCTACGTACATCCACAGAATGTAAACAATACTCCCCTTTATTAGAATAGCTGGGGAAGAATATTGGCATGTTAATCTTTCATTGATGTCGTTCCCAGAGACCACTTTTGGAAGGAATGAAGGGCTGGTTCTGAGTGAAACCTTGTCCTTATGAAAGACTAGATATGGAGGTTTAGATGACAGGGCTTGTATCTCTGAAATTCTTCTGGCAAAAGTGAGTACGACTAACAGAATAGTCTTCCAGAAAAGGAACATAATATCACAAGTGTGAGCAGGTTCAAATGGTTGTTTAGTGATTGCTTGTAATATCAAGTTGAGGTCCCATAGTGGAGTAGGGTCTTTGAAAGGAGGTCATAACAGAACAGTACCATTCAAAAGAGACTTACAGAGTTTGAGAGGCCACATAAAGAGTCTTTAAAGCCAATACAGAAGTTGGAGATAAATGCTAGTTCAACTTTGAAGGTGGAGGCAGAGTCCCATCTATCAAAAAGGGAAGCCAAGAACTTAAAGATGTTATGAACTGGAGCTGAAAAGGGTTCAATGTCATTCAGTAGTGCCCAATATACAAATTTCTTCCATTTACTAGAATACAGTTTTCATGTGGAAAGCTTATGAGATGACAGTAGTATGCGTCAAACAGAAGAGACCATAGGCTGCCTGGATATTACTGGAAGTGGAGATACCAAGATGTCAGCCTGAGATTGTGAATGTTAGGATGGACCATGCTTGTCGGATGGGACAGAAGATCTGGAATTGGATCCAGTATCCAAGGTTGTTTGATTAGGTGAGGCCAAAGGAAGGGGAACCAAATCTGTCAAGGCCAAAAAGGGGCTAACAGGATGACTTTGTTCTTCAACCTGCTTTCTTTCTGAAGAAATTTGGGAATCAAAGGTAATGGAGAAATGGCATAAAGGAGACCTGGGGGTCAATAATGGAGAAGAGCATCCCTTAGGTCTTCCCCCATTGGGGGGCATCAGGGCAAAATAGCTGCTGCATTTGTTGTTCAGGGAACAGGCAAACAGATCACAGCAAGGCAGGCTCCATGGCTGAAAAATTCTCTCAGACACTTTCTGATTGAGGGACCACTCATGAGGTAGAAGAATGGACCTATTTAATCTGTCTCCTATCACAATGGACTTTCCCAGAATGTGCGTTGCTACAAGAAAGCGGGTTGATGAGATTGCCCATTACCACACTCTCAGGGTTTCTCGACATAAAGGATAAGACCTGGTTCCTCCTTGTTTGTTGATATACCAAATCACTGATATGTTATATGTTTGAATCGCAATCATTCCAGATGGGAGAGCATCCTGAAAGGCTTGCAACACTAACAGCACTGCCCTCATCTCGAGAACACCAATGTATAACGAAGCTTCTATTGGAGACCATGTGCCTTGGACCGTCTTTCCACTGAAATCCCCCCCCAGCAGGGAGGCATCATTGGTCACTGTGGCTTTGGACTGAGGGGGAGAAAAGGATGTCCTTGTAGAATTTGTTCTGAATGAGTCTACCACATTAGATCTTTCTTGCAAATGTTGGTGATGGAAACTGGTGTGGACATGGGATGGGTAAATATTGACCACTGTGTTGCAAGTAACCACTGTAGAATTCACACATGGTATCTGGCCAGGGGTACAACAGTTATTGCTGCTGCCATGGAGCCCAATGTTTGGAGAACTAGTTTGGCTGGCACTTTGTTTTTGCTGATTACGCTTGATACTTGACCTTGAATTGTCTGTAGTCTTTGTGGGGGAAAAGAGGCTATGGTGGTTTTTGAGTTTAAAATGGCACCTGTGAACTCTAGGACTTGGGTTGGCTCTAGGTGACATTTTTCGTAGCTGATTGTTATTCCCAAAGAGGAGCACATTTGAAGAACCCTTTGTCTGGCTTCTATGACTTGATGCTTGGTTGTGGCAGTGATGAGCCAGTCATCTAGGTATGGAAACACTCAGAATCTGTGCAGTCTCAAGTGAGCTACTACTACTGTCATGCATTTTGTAAACACCCTGGGGGCTGTGGTGAGGCCAAAGGGCAGTACTCTGAATTGGTAGTGACTGGCTCTCAGCTGGAAACGTAAGAATCTCCTGGATTGCCTGTGCATTTTTAAATGACGTATGCATCCTGGAGGTCTATGGATTACATCCAGTCATCCTTTTCCAGAAACAGAAGAATGGACTGAACCGTGACCATCCAGAATTTGGTTTGACAAACCAATTTTCTTAGCTTGCCGAGATCTAGAATAGGTCTCCAGTCCCCTGTCTTTTTTGGCACTAAATAGAACCTTGAGTAAATTCCAGATTATATCTGGTCCAGGGGACCCTTTTGGATGACTAACTTTTCTAGCAGATTTTGTATTTCTAGTGCTGCTCATTCCTTTTGATTGGGTGGAACATCCAGGATTCTTTTGTAAGAGGATGGGGTAACTAAAACGGGAATAATACAATCTCTGGATATAATTCCCTGCACACATTTGTCGGAAGTTATCTGTAGCCATACTTTCTGGTGCACGGAAAAATGAACCTCAACTGCCTCCAGAGGAGGGCACTCGGGCCTCCTTTCAGGAGCGCTGGAAAGGTTTGCCAAATAACGAGTCTTTGAAACCTTGGTTCCGCGGACCTCTCTGCTGCAAGGGTGATGTCTTCCATTGGAGCTCCCGCCTCTGCCCCTGGGGGAGCTGTCACTACGTGTGTCATGAAAAGACAGCTGGGATTTCTTGAACCACATTTTTTCAGCAGTGTGCTAGTGCCTCAAGAAGGGTCTCTGAGGAGTGGAAAAATGTACGCCCACTGCAGAGAGACTCTTTTCATCCTTTTCATACCTAATGAGTGTGTGTTTAACTTTGGGCCAAAACAAAGAAGTGCTGTCAGATGCAGCATTGATGAACATACACCTGAAGTGTTCTCAAAGTCACACAAATGCATCCCAGCATGTTGCCTCAAGGGTTATGCCTGAAATGATGACTCTAGTCATCCCTTTGGTTGCATGAGAAATGAGCCTCATGGACAAGATGGAGATGGACATCAGGTTGGCCAACTGAGAAGTTACGGAGTCTCAAACCTTGTTACACATGGCTCCTGAGATGGTATCCAACATCAGATCTCTCTGCAACCTCATAAAATGTGCCAGGTAATTCAAAGACCATAAGGTAAAAGTTGATGAAGCACACATTCACTTCCCTATCCTAGCCATCATCCTAGACTTCTTATTAGGAGGGTAAACAGTGAAACCTTCATCTGCCAGTTCCTTTTTGGTGGCTGCTGCCACAACCATGGCATCTACTGGTAAACCCTTGGTCCAGAAGGGTTTGTCTACAGGTACAGTTACGATTTTGTCTGGTCCCCATGGTACTGGCTCAATAGAGTTGGGGACCTTCCACACCAACTGAGAGATCAACTAAATGAGATCATCAGCAGGCAGGGTCACCCAGGAGGTAGATGATTGGGTGTCAAAGGCCTGCAAAGCCGGCATAGGATTGCTGGACTGCCAACCATCTCTCTGTTTCAAAATTTTCAGGATGTCTCCAAAGGAGACATCATCAGGAGGTGATCGTGGGGATCCTTTGCGCCCTCCTCAAAATATGTGTCTTCAGTGTATGATTCTTCAGGGGAATCAATGCGTTTTCTCTTACACTTCCTCTTCTGAGGAACCTCCTCAGAGGGGGTTCTGTGAGGTGTCAGAAGAAGACATTCCCAAATGTGGGGTTCCCCTGAGGCCTCGATATCCAGTGTCCAGCTGGAGGATGTGGATGAGGCTCTGGGGTAAGAAGGGGCCTGTAAGGTTGTTCTTAGGGGGGTAGAGCTGACTGGTGTCTTGAAGCAGACAAAGCCCTCTCCATAGCCTTGAAAGCCGATCCGCCATTGGTAGGAAGGGAGTTCAGGCCAGAAGAACAGAACTCGGCACCTCAGATTTTCCCCAACCAGGGCAGACCCCTCCCAAGGCCAAAGCTAGAGATGAGCTCATCCATGCCGAAACTCTGAGGAGAAGAGACTATTCAAAAAAAAAAAAACTTGGGTCGACTCAAACTCCTCGGAACTGATAGGAGAGAGATGGCTCTGGGAGGTCTCCAGTTCGAAGAGAACCGCAGAACTTAGGGACACAACTGGAGCTGATCAAGAAGACAACTTCGGGACCGAGGACTCTGAACTTACAACTAAACTCAAAGAAGGAAAGGTGCTCGGAGGGGTGGAAGCAAAAAGACCCTGAACCAATGGGGTAGAAGGACTAGAGGATCCAGTGATTCCCTGTGTCCAGAGAATCTTCTTCATCACTCTCTCCAGCTCTTCTTCAGTCAAACTCCTGGAGGAACGGAATGGGTAGATTTTACTGATGGTGAAGTCGGTTGATCCAAAAAGGGGGATTTTAATCTTTCTCGGAAAGGATCAACAGACAGAGAATATCTAGAACCTAGGTACTGTAATGAATTCTCTAGTCAGTGCCAATGCAAATGGTGCTAGTGACATAGCCTTGACTGAGGTCAGTACAGATGAAACTGTCAGTGCTGAAGGTTCAGTGCTCAATTGTGAAGCAACTGATGGAACTGGCAATTTAGATTCTTTGCTGTTTGGTGTGCACAAAGGTATTGTTACTGAGGTGCTGTGTTTCCTAGCCTATGTCGATTTAGAAGAAGAGGAAGCAGAACTGGACACTGAAAATTTAGACTTATGTTTGTGTTCAGAAGACAGCGACCCAGAAATGGCCTCTCTGAAGGAAGAGGGCAGCAAACCTTTTAATATTAATTTATTTTTCCCTACCACCAATGCCCAATGATTAAAGGCATGGCAGATGAAGCAGTCCTTCTGGACATGTAGCGGACCAGACAAAAAACATAAATATCTTTGTCCACCATAGAAGAGGAAAAAAAGGCACCACAAACACACGCACTAAAGAGTTCAACTCTCACAGAAAAACAACCACCACAAAAAATACAGGGAGAGATAGAAAGATTTTTTTTTTGAAAAATAAAGGGACGTAAATACCAACAATGGTATTGAAGATGGCTACCAAGAGGTAGGGCAGAGATACTAAAAACAGTATCAAAGAGTACAAAAATTACAAAAAACAGAAACAGGAAAGACTAGCCAAAGTTGTGATAAGTAGTAAAGATGAAAGTTTAACAAAAACGGGGAAAACAGAAAAGAGGAATTAGGGAAAAACCACTTACCTGCTTATAAGCTCAAGAGGAAGGCAAAACCACATCTGAAGCTGAAAGCGGCAACCGAGATCTGAGGTAATGAGCCAATTGCAATATGGGTACAGGAGGAAGCTCAAGAGGTTTTGGTTGCCACGAGCTTTAGCATGTGGCTGAGTCGGTTCCGAGGGACCAGAACCGAACCATCCATTGAGGATAACATGAAAATTGACAACTTCAGATCAGAAGGCTGTGAAAGCCCTAGTATACCAAGTAAGTGTTTCTGTTTTCTAACTGGAAATAAAACAATTCATTACCAGATATTATACTGCCTTTGCTGAAGAACATCTAACTTCAAACGCAGTTTCAACTGTAGTGTAAACACATTTCATCTGAGAACTGCAATGCATAAAATAAAATTGAAACAAATAAATTATACAAAAAAATTGCATTCCTTCTATTCAGTTTTAAGGATTTGCAGTACAAGAATGTTTATATATGTATTTTGATAGTTTATTTGTATATAGAGAATGGGCAATTCAGCAGAATGTATTTAAGCTACCTCTGAATTTTAACAATTAATTAGGAACACCTTGAGGGGCTAAAGGGAAGCCTGGCAATTTACAGACAATAAATCTGGACTGCAGCACTGACCACCTTGCACAATGGGATTCTGTTTTACATGGGGTGTATGTGATGCAGTGTTAAACATAAAAAGAGGAAACAATGACAACAAAAAACAACAATGAAGAATGACAGGAGCAAGTTAACACATAAGGAGTCTTAGCAGCATATTCTAGAACAGACTGCATGGGCTGCTGAGGTAATTCTCTTTTCTTTGTTCTTCTGTAGAGGTGCAGATGTTTTAATTTGACTCTTCTTGTTTATAAAGCCTTAATGATGCACTTATTCAGGATGTGCCATCATTAAATAAATGCTCTCAAGTGTTATTCTGACAGGGCATTCTTTCTAATGTCGCTCAGTGGTTATTTGTAAATAAGACAACACTATTTTTATAAGTTATAGTCTATTACTATGCTACTATATAATTAGAATACAGTTATACAATTATGTAGTCACAGCAGGAGGAACGGACAGGGTTTGTTAAGTTTTATAATGGCTTCTGTAGGGCTGTACAACCACAAAAACAGCTGAAAACCAATGGTATACCCCATGCATACCATTAAATCTCTTAGTGCAAGAAATCTGGACAAAGCTTGATAAAATGGGGGGGGGGGGGCAAAGGCCTAAAAATAGGAACAGATTTTAAATATTGCTACTATAAACTTAGAAAGTTGCTAAAGTAACAGTTTGTGTTGACATGCATTTTTTTAAGGATCTGAAGTACGAAACCAAATGCATGTCATCTTTGGTGATTTCAATCCTCGGATCATCCCAGTGATTTGCCAGAAAACCACAAATTTTATGAGGAACAGACCAAAAATATGAGGCAAAAATCTGGACATTATGTGAAAATCTTGACAGTTGAAAGGTATGACCCCATGTCTACTCATGATGACTTTCTCTATGATTAACAAACATTGTAACAAATACCAAAATGAAGCAATGTAAAATTTCTTAGCAATACAAAATGTGCAGAAAGGACACAACAGGGACAAAACACAAAGTAGAGAAATGCTTACATCATATTGTCCGTGTATGAGGCACTCTTGGATTTGGATTCAAGAGAACGATAAATATATATATATATATATATATATATATATATATATATGAAAACAATACCCCTAGACAACCCTGCATAGACTAAGGAATTACCTGCATCACTGGCTATGAAAAGGGCAATGCCAAGTAGGCTGACAGATAACTGACAGCCTTTGTCAGTACATCACAGCAACCTCAGACATGTGCATGTTACTATTGTTATTCTTTTCTTGTTCACTATTTTGTTTTTCTTATTTAACTATTCAATTTCTCTACATACTGTAATGTTACCTTTTGATATTACTTGTAAATTTTAATAAAATACATTTATTAAAAAAACATGCAAGTCAGTAAAGCAGAAGTGTGCAGTTAAAAAGAAAAAACTGCAAGAATAATTCTCCTCTTATTACAGTTTTATATATAAATAATGTAACTGCATCAACTGAATGGAAAATCTTAAGTGTGCAACATTCACTGTGCAAATGCAAATACTGGGGGCAGTTGATATCCCCCCTTAACTCCCCACTGTTACATGTTAACAGCAGATAGTCCATGGGCATTGCATGTCAGGGGGAATGCTGTGACCCCATTCCACTAATATTACACAAAACATGAAAATAAACCTAGAAATATAGACTTGTTAAATACTAACTATGCAAATGCATATAAGAGGGGGATTTTGTTCCCCTTAATTCCCTTACTGTCAGACACAAGAAGCTGGAATGCAGACATCTACTATAAACAGATAAATACAATCTACCTACTCTAAATAAAATACTATAAAATGTTTGCAGTTAATAACTATTTATTTAAACCTAATAGCAATGTCAGGTCCTCTAAAACTTGCAGAGTAACAAGTGGGGGTAGTTAAGGGGGACAGCTCTATTGCAGCAGCACCCTTAACATTTAGCTGTACTCTCAATATGTTCATGATTACAGTTGTACATTTAATATTTAACTGCAAAGGCAAAGGAACAACAGGATATTAAGGTATGTTGCAGCCCTCATTTCATGCATGTGTTTAACATGTGTGTTCACTTGCATGCTTTACTCTCAACTTCTATGTTCAAGAACTGAGGACAAAGGTCCAACATTAGAAGCAAATTTTAAATATTGCTCTAATTCATTTAAAAAGTTAACAGAATAATGTGTTGTACCAACATACATTTTCTGAAAAGTAAGTATGAAACCCTAATGCCTGCTCTTACTGACTGACTACATTCCTTAGTGATTTATCAGGGAAAAAAAGAAATTACAAGACACATGGCAAAATAAGAGGTAAAATCAGGGACCATTAAGAGCTATGGCTGCTTCTTTAACTGCAGTGGAACAGTGGAGGGAAGCAACCACGCCCTTTAAAGGAGTTTGAAAATTGAAGATTTGCATTTATTTTAGTTATCACAATGGTGGCTTATTCAATAAACATTTCAAATGTAATGACAGATAATGTGGTGACAGCTTTACAAACTGTCAGTGGAAGCATGTAATAACAGACTAAGAGTTGGAAGTCAGAGGGACTACTACTGACATATTTGGGTTTCAGGTTTCACGTATAACCAATGGGAAACATAGTGATGAGAAAAAAAAACGACATTTACACTAAAGTAGTGTTTAACTCAAGTAGTGCACAAAAAGTCTTCTAACAACCTTTTCCTACTTTTGTGTAGCCTATCACCTTCAGTGTAATTGCAAATATTCTGTTAGAGCATTACTATAACATGTTATCACACAAAAAGCAATTGGATACATTGACTATACCTGCAACATAAACATGCATTTGGTACGGTGTTATGAACAGTTCTTATAGGATCTTAAAACTGGGCTCAAGCTAGAGAAAAGTGAAGTGGTTATGTGATAGACTAAAAAATGCTAACAGAGAAAATCTGGGTAATAAAAGTGCCTCTGTAAATTTCCTTTAAGTAAGTTGGTTTTAATTGTAAGATTTTAAATTGCATCTTCTGTAAAGGAAACACTCCTAGTTTTAGTCTAAAATGGAGGAAAAGCATGGTGTTATAAGAAAATAAATGTAAAATTTACATTGCAGTAGTGACATTAATTCAAAGGCACTGAATGTACAGTTTCTAACAGCCTCTGTGCACTGTGACGTAACAGAATACTTTAGGATTACGTTTTTAGGGTATTTTTTACATAAAACTTTTTATTGCATTTTAACCAGTATGAAATCACAATATAATATTATAATATTTAACATAACGTAACTAAAAAACAAGACAAATTATATACAAAGTCCATAACAAAAGATTACATTAAACAAAACCATTAATATTCTTCCAATAAATCTCAAGTTTTTGCCAAGATAAATGTTTGTGTAAAATTAGAAGTTCTGCTATAAACTAGTTCTTTGTTACATACATTTTTTTGATAGGCAAACAAATTCAGCAAAAGTGAGGGTATTTTTACTTTTTCAATTCATTGTAATAACTTTCCTGGCGATAACCAAGATGGACCAAAGGACAGGCACTTGTGTTTTTGGTAGTGAATCTGGAATTGGAACGTTAAAAAAAAAAATCAAGGAATTTGTAGCATTGCAACTGTCTGACCACAATGTTTTGCAAAGTTTCTGAATTCTATCCAAAATGGAACAGTCATTTTACATTCTATAATCATATGTAGCCAATTTACATCTAACACCTCATCACACCTCCAACATTTTATTGTCTCAGTTTTATAAATCAATGCAATTTTATGTGGTATTAAAAAACGTCTATGTAAATACCTCCAAGTAAAAATGATCCAATAAGTATATTTTTTTGAAATCTACTAACACCTTACTTAAAAATGTTACCACAGACAACCTTTCTGGATACCATGAGTATACATACACATGGACACACGTGTGCACATGCATATACCTTATGTATGTATACGTGTGTGTGTCTTTACATATGTGTGTGTGTGTGTGTGTGTGTGTGTGTATATATATATACATATATATATATATATATATATATATATATACACACACACACATATATATATATATATATATATATATATATATATATATATATATATGTATATAGAAGGAAGGTTGGTATATTGTGTGTGCAAGAGACCAGATGGAAGGGGAGTAAGGCTAGGTGTATCGGAGGTGGGTTCAAATTGTTTTATCATGGTGTGGATGGGAGGAGAAATGGCGTAGGAGTTATTCTGAAGGAACAGTATGCTGAGAGTGTTTTGGAGGTGAAAAGAGTGTCGGATAGAGTGATGTTTATGAAGCTGGAAATTGACGGTGTAATGATGAATGTTGTTAGTGCGTATGCTCCACAAGTTGGGTGGGCAATGGATGAGAAAGAAAAATTTTGGAGTGAATTGGATGAAGTGGTGATGACTGTACCCAAGGGTGAGAGAGTGATGATTGGAGCAGATTTCAATGGGCATGTTAGTGAAGGGAACAGAGGGTATGAGGAAGTGATGGGTAGGTATGGTGTTAAACAAAGGAATGCAGAAGGTCAGATGGTAGTGGATTTTGCGAAAAGGATGGACATGGTTGTGGTGAATACGTATTTTAACAAGAGGGAGGAGCACAGGGTGACATACAAGAGTGGAGGAAGATGCACACAGGTGGATTATACCTTATGTAGGAGGCCCAGTTTGAAGGAGATTGGAGACTGTAAAGTTGTGATCGGAGAAAGTGAAGTTAGCTGGCATAGGATAGTGGTTTATAGGATGACGTTGGTTATCAAGAAGAGGAGGAGGAGTGTGAGGGCAGCACCAAGGATCAAATGGTGGAAATTGAAAAAGGGTAATTGTGAGGTGGAGTTCAGGGATGAGATAAGGCAGGCACTGGGTGGCAGTGAAGAGTTACCAAATAGCTGGGTAACTACAGCATTGCTAGTAAGGGAGATGGCTAGAAAGGTGCTTGGTATCACATCTGGACAGAGGAAGGACGACAAGGAGACATGGTGGTGGAATGAGGAAGTACAGGATAGTATACAGAGAAAGAGGTTGGCAAAGAAGAAGTGGGATTGTCAGAGAGATGAAGAAAGTAGACAGAAGTATAAGGAGATGAGGTGCATGGCAAAGAGAGAGGTGGCAAAGGCTAAGAATAAGGCATATGAAGAGTTGTATGAAAGGTTGGACACTAAGGAGGGAGAAAAGGACCTGTACCGATTGGCTAGACAGAGGGACCGAGCTAGGAAAGATGTGCAGCAGGTAAAGGTGATAAAGGATAATGAGAGAAACATACTCACAAGCGAGGAGAGTGTGTTGAGGAGATGGAAAGAGTACTTTGAGGGGTTGATGAATGAATAGAATGAGAGGGAGAGAAGGTTGGATGATGTAGGGATAGTGAATCATGAAGTACAATGGATTAGCAAGGAGGAAGTAAGGATAGCTATGAAGAGAATGAAGAATGGAAAGGCTGTTGGCCCAGATGACATACCTGTGGAAGTATGGAGGTGTTTAGGTGAAATGGCAGTGGAATTTTTAACCAAATTGTTTAATGAAATCTTGGAAAGTGAGAGGATGCCTGAGGAATGGAGAAAGTGTTTTGGTACCGATTATTAAGAAAAAGGGTGATGTGCAGAGCTGTAGTAACTACAGAGGGATTAAATTGATCAGTCACAGCATGAAGTTATGGGAAAGAGTAGTGGAAGCAAGGTTAAGAAGGGACGTGATGATTAGTGATCAGCAGTATGGTTTCATGCCAGGAAAGAGCACTACAGATGTAATCTTTGCTCTGAGAGTGTTGATGGAGAAGTACAGAGAATGTCGGAAGGAGTTGCATTGTGTTTTTGTAGACTTAGAGAAAGCATATGACAGGGTGCCTAGAGAGGAGTTGTGGTACTGTATGAGGAAGTCAGGAGTGTCAGAAAAGTATGTAAGAGTGGTACAGGATATGTACGAGGGTAGAGTGACAGCGGTGAGGTCTGCGGTGGGAGTGACTGATGCGTTTAAGGTGGAGGTGGGGTTACATCAAGGATCAGCTCTGAGCCCTTTCTTATTTGCAATGGTGATAGACCGGTTGATAGACGAGATCAGACAGGAGTCCCCGTGGACTATGATGTTTGCAGATGACATTGTGATCTGTAGTGAGAGTAGGAAACAGGTGGAGAAGACCCTGGAGAGATGGAGATATGCTCTAGAGAGAAGAGGAATGAAGGTCAGCAGGACTAAGACAGAATATATGTGTGTGAATGAGAGGGAGGATAGAGGAATGGTGAGGATGCAAGGAGTAGAGGTGGCGAAGGTGGGCGAGTTTAAATACTTGGGGGTCAATAGTTCAGAGTAACGGCAAGTGTGGAAGAGAGGTGAAGAAGAGAGTACAGGCAGGATGGAGTGGTTGGAGAAGTGTGTCAGGAGTGATTTGTGACAGATGAGTACCTGTAAGAGTGAAAGGGAAGGTCTACAAGAGGGTAGTGAGACAAGCTATGTTATATGGGTTGGAGACAGTGGCATTGACAAAAAGGCAGGAGTTTGAGCTGGATGTGGCAGAATTAAAGACGTTAAGATTTGCACTGGGTGTGACGAGGGTGGACAGGATTAGGAATAAGTATATTAGAGGGTCAGCCCAGGTTGGAAGGTTTGGAGACAAAGCCAGAGGCACGATTACGTTGGTTTGGACATGTGCTGAGGAGGGATGCTGAGTATATTGGGAAAAAGATGCTAAGGATGAAGCTACCAGGTAACAGGAAAAGAGGAAGGCCTAAGATAAGGTTTATGGATGTGGTGAGAGAGGACATGCAGGTGGTTGGTGTGACAGAGCAAGATGCGGAGGACAGGAAGAAATGGAAACAGGTGATCTGCTGTGGCGACCCGTAACCGAACAGCCGAAAGATGATGATGATGATATATATATACACACACACACACACACACACACACACACACACACACACACACACACACACACATAATATTCAAGACACACACACATACATAACAGAAAAAGACATACCCCCTCACATCTGCTGTGGTGTTATGGTTCAGAATAGGATGAGTCAAAATTAGCTACAATCTGCATGTACAGGGAGATATTTTGGAAAATAATTTGCATATGCTATCACAGAAGAAAAATGCTTTATAAAGAAGCTTCTGCTACCTCTAACTAGACCAGTTTATTTATATAACTAAAACAACAGGGTACATGTTAAGATTATTACTCCTCCATCTTGGAATCTTGGGTTAAATTTAGATAAAACAGAAACTGCCTATATTGCATAACAGGAAAATGTGAAAATGTTTCAATCACTACTTTCTCCTAAGCACTGATATTCTTTCATTTGTAATCAGTAAACCACAACATATAACTCAACATTTCATAAGTTGTTTAAAATCGATATACGCCACATGGTGAACAAGTGACAAAACACTGAGTAAATGTGTCTGTGCGCTTGTGTGTGTGAACACACACTGGGATCAAGACTATTAAAAAGAGACTGTGAGATAATAGAAAGCAATTTAAAATATGGAAAATGTGCGTGAAAAAAAGAAGTTATTTCTTACCATAACATTTCATCTGAGTTGTTGATCTTCTTCCAGTCATCACTGATGGGAACCGAGTCGGCCCAATACCAAGCTCGCATACACCAAAAACTCTCGGGCTAAGCTGCTACTCGCAATGCTCTTCTCCCAGTTACCTCAGCTCAAGTTTGCATGCAAAATATAGAAGAAACAGAAAGACAGAGGCCATCTCTGCGCAGAAACCCTGAAACACCACAAGGACCCAGAAGACCCACCATAAGCCTTTGGTGGGGGACGGTGGGAGGGTGTGATGACTGGATGAAGATCAACAACTCAGATGGAACGTTATGGTAAGACATGTAGTTAATCTTTTTCCTATTCATCACTGATAGGACAGAATCCCAAGCTACTTGGAGAACCTGAATGGCCCTTATGGAAGAACATTCCTGAGAACCATAGAGCCGATGGCCACTCTTCCTCTGGAGACCAGATCCAATTTGCAATGCTTGATGAAGGTATGGGGTTTAGCCCAAATGGCTGCTGCACAAATGTCATCCATGGAAGCCCTAGAATGGAAGGCAACCGAAGTTGTGATGGCCCTAGTTGAATGAGCTTTGACTTGATCAGATTTGGATTCATTCGTAAGGGAATATGCAAAGGTAATGCAATCTCTGAGCCGTTTTGATAAAGTAACTTTTGATACAGCACATCCCAGTCTAGGACCAGAAAAGGAAATCAAAAGTTGGTCCGACTTGCGAAAGGACTTAGTCTTGCCTAGGTAGAAACGTAGTTGTCTATGTACATCCAATGAATGAAAGCAGTATTCCCCTTTTCTGAGTAGTTTGGGAAAAATACAGGGGGTTCAATGGACTGATTAATAGAGAAGTCGGAAACCACTTTGGGGAGAAAAGATGGGTTAGTAGGAAGGGATACTCTGTCCTTACGGAAGATTAGATACAGGCTCTTGATGCATAAGGCTTGTAACTCAGATATCCACCTAGCTGATGTGACCGCCACCAAAAAGAAAGGCTACCATGACAGGAATTTTAGATCACATGTCGCAGCAGGCTCAAAGGGAGGAAGAGAGAGATACTGGAGAACCGGAGAGAGATTCCATGTCTCTACAGGCTGCCTGATAGGAAGTCTACTATGGAAAACGCCCTTGAGAAAGGTCTTGCAGAGTCGGGTGGAGATAAGAGGGACTCCATCTGAACCACTATGGAAACTGGAAATAGCTGCTAAATGGACTCGAATAATATAGGCTGATGCCCCACTGTCAAACTCAGAGACATAGTGAAGAATGGTAGCTATAGGGGTTGAAAAAGGGTCTAGCATCTGATTATTCGACCAGACAGTGAATCTTTTCAACTTGTCTCTGTAGAGTTTTCTGGTGGATGGTTTATGGGTGGACAGAATAATGTCCCGGACAGAAGAGGAGAGGGTTTCCTGCCTGGTGACTAACAGAGGTGGAGAAACCAAGCTGTCAGCTTGAGAGTGGATAGATTTGGGGGAGTCGGCCCTTGTGGGTGAGATATTAGGTCCCGACGAGTGTCCAGGATCCAAGGAGGTTGCAACAGGTGAGGTCAGAGGAAGGGAAACCACACTTGATGAGGCCAGAAAGGGGCAATGAGGATCACCTTGCTTCTCAACTGAATAGCTTTCCTTAGAAATAAGGGTATCAGAGGTATCGGAGGATAAGCATAGAGGAGACCCGTGGGCCAATCGTGAGTCAAAGCATCTCTCGGTGACTCCCCGCACAGGGAAAAGAGGGCAAAGTATCTGTTGCATTTTTTGTATGAGGGGGAGGCGAAAAGATCAAAACAAGGCTGGCCCCAACGGCTGAAGATTTCTGCCATCCCTTTCAGGTTGAGAGACCACTCGTGTGCATGGAGGATGCATCTGCTCAGCCTGTCCGCAATCACATTGGAACTCCCCGGGATATGCGCTGCGATTAAAAAGCGGTTGGAAGCTTATCGCCCAATGCCAAATTATCATTGCCTCGTGACACAGGGGGCAGGGATTTGGTCCCTCCCTGATTATGTACCAAACGACCGACATATTATCTGACTGGATAGCAATTGTTGCTGATGGAAGGAGCGGATGAAGTGCCTGCAATGCTAACAGCACTGCTCTTAACTCCAGGACATTGATATGCAAGTTGACCTCTAGGTTGGACCATGTGCTTTGGATGGTCTTTCCCTGGAAGTGGTCCCCCCACCTTATCAGGGAAGTGTCCGTGGTCACTGTGGCATTGGGTTGGGGAGTCTGGAAGGGGCAACACCAAAGACTTTCATCTGTTCTCATCCACCAAAGGAGATCTTGCTTGCAGGAGTTGGTGATGAGGATCTGTGCGTTCAGGGGGTGGAGACTGGAAATCCGCTGGGACAAAAGGAGCCATTGTAGTAATATCATATGCAGTTTCGCTAGGGGGACAATTGGAATGGCTGCTGCTATAGACCCCAGAGCCTGAAGAACTTCCCTTGCAGATACCTTCCTTTGACAGAGTATCACTTGTACTTGTAACTGTAATCTCAGAAGTCTGTGAGGAGGTAGAGAGACATGGCTTGTTTGAGTGTTGAATACCGTTCTTATAAATTCCAATTGTTGGGTGGGATGAAGGCTGGATTTTTCCCAGTGAATTATGATGCCTAGGAACTCCGCCAGTGCTAGGGTGTAGCGAAGGGCCCTGACCAGTAGGCGCTTGGTGAGGGTGGAGAGAAACCAATCGTCTAGATACGGAAACACCTGGAATCCTTGAAGTCGCAGATAAACTGTCACCACTGCTAGGCATTTTGTGAACACGCTGGGGGCCGTCAAGAGGCCGAATGGCAGGGCTCTGAATTGGTAATGATTGGCTCCCAGCCAGAAACAAAGGAGACTCCTGGAGCATTTGTCCATTTTGATGTGGTAATATGCATCCCGGAGGTCTATTGAGCACATCCACACACCCTCCTGAAGAAATGGGAGAATGGATTGAATCGTGACCATGCGGAACTTGGTCTAAACTACTGATTTGTTTAGCTGGCTGAGATCCAAAATGGGCCTCCAGTCCCTGGTCTTTTTTGGCACCAAAAAGAATCTTGAGTAAAACCGGATCCGCACTGGTCTGGGGGGACTTGTTGGATGACTCGTTTTTGACACAGCTTTCTTATTTCTGAAGCTGCCTCTTCCCTTTGACTGGGTGGAACATCAGGAAGGGATTTTGGAGGTCTTGGGTAAGAGATTAGGGGAATGTAATAACCTCTGGAAATTATTCTCTACACCCACTGATCATTTGTAATAGATCGCCAGGCAACTTGGTGCAGAGAGAAACGAGCCCCGACTGCTTCCAGAGGAAAGCAATCGGGCAGTGCTTCATGAGCGCTGATAAGGTTGTCCAGAGAAAGAATCCCTGGAGCCCTGATTTTGGGGACCCCCTCTGCCCCGAAAGGGGCATCTTCCATTACTGGAACCCCCCTCTGCCTCTGGGGGAGTCCTCACCATGTGCACTAGGGAAAGGGCCTTAAGATTTTTTGTGCCACATCTTTCCACTCTTCTGGTTCCTGGTGAAAGAGCACTGAGGCTTGGTAAAACATAGGCCAATGGCAGACGAGGTTTTTCTGTCCTGCACGCACCTGGCTAATGTGTCCTTCACTTTAGAACTTAAAGTGGACAGTTCAATAGGGGAGTTCAAAAAGGAAGACTTGAAGGAGTCCGCGAGGTCACAAATGCGCAGCCAGGCGTGGCGTCTCATAACTACACCTGCACCCTCAGCTCTAGCTGCCCCTTCAGTTGCGTGGGACAGCAACCTCATGGATGAGTTGAAAATCGACTCTAGGGTAGCAAGTTGGGAAGCAACTTTATTACGTGCCCCATCTGAAACTTGACCCGCGAGGGTCCCAGAGAGTTCAGATACAAGATCTTTTTGGAGCCTTGTAAAACCTGCCAAGTAATTCAGAGACCTAACAGCAAAGGTCGCTGAAGCAAAAAATTGCTTCCCTAATCTGTCCACCGCCCGAGACTCTCTGTTGGGCAGGTGGACAGAAGGACTTTCCACCGCAAGGTCCTTTTTTGTGGCAGCCGCCACCACCATAGCATCTACTGGTAAACCTCTCGACCAATGGGGCTGCTCCTCTGGAAGGGAGAGTATATTGCCTGGTCTCCGGGGAATGGCCTCAACAGTATCTGGGTTCTTCCATGTCCGCTGCACGATGAGCTTGACTAGGTCATCAGCACACACACACCACAGTCGGAACCATAGCAGTAGTCGGTGCCAAGGGCGGCGCCGATGTGGAAGTCATCACAATATCAGATGAAACCAGTGGAGCAGAGCTCGGAGCCGAGGTTATCAGAACCGAGGAGATGATCTTGTGCCCCGTGGAAGTTTTCTGGGCCTTGTGCTTATGAGGCTTGCCCTTCTCACCAGCCAGTGAAGAAGGGTCCGAATGAGGATGTTTTTTGTCTGAAGATGGAGGGGTTGAGACCTCTGATGCAGAAATAGCCTCAGAAAATGGAGAAGGAAGCAGGCCTTTCAGAATAAGTTTATTCTTTCTTTCATTCAGCGTCCGCTGACTGAAACTAACACAAATCTGACAGGGAGGTTTCAAAGAGAGGTGCGGAACCCCCAGACAATAAACACATTCCTCATGTAGATCGCTGTTGGGGAGTTTACCATTGCAGGAAGAGCAATGCTTAAACCCCGAAGTCCCTTTCTTTTCAGACATACCAAAAAAAATGAGTAACTAATCCAAAAAGAGGTACTGAGGGAGAAAGAAGAGAGAGAAAATACCAACAATGGTATTAAGAATACCACAAGGGTAAGGAAGGGCAATTACCAACAATGGTAAGAAAGAGAATACCCATGGGTAGAGCTAGTTAAGAAAACAAGAAATATAGGAGTTTTGAGAGAAAAACTTACAAAATACTGCAACAACTGAAAAATACAATAGTTAGCTGGAGAACTTGGAGAAACGCTGCTATATGGCTGCACAGCAAACGAGATCTGAGGTAACTGGGAGAAGGGCATTGTGGGTAGCAGCTTAGCTCAAGAGGTTTTGGTGTACACGAGCTTGGTATTAGGCTGACTCTGTTCTGAGGGCTTGGAACTGAACCCATCAGTGATGAATAGGAAGAAGATTAACAACTTCAGATAGAAAGTTCTATAAAACACACATTCATGCCATTTTAAATCATTAACCCCGGAGTACCATCTCACAGCGCCTCTGTGCTTACATCTGAGCACACTGTGAGATGGTAGTAATTGTAAACACTTCCACCAGAGTCCCTTGCACAAGCGCATCTAACTTTACAGTCATATTGTAGCTCCACTGTTAAAAAATAAGTTGAAAAAATACCCGAACCTTTTCAGGTACTTTCTCAACTTACTTTTTAGTGTGGCGCTACCTCATGTTTATATTTGACTTTTCAGAGAAAATTGGCTATAAATACAAGTAACCTCAATAAGGCAATTCTCCATGCAGTGCAAGTGGTGGCAACCAATCGGTTTGTTCCATTTCAAGCTGCCACTTGCACCTGTAGTAGTACTGTAAACTGAAAGCAACTGATTAAGCCTCTGGACTGCCCGGTTCTGCGTTCTCTTTATTTCTCTTTATTTTTCAAGATAAAGCTGGAACTAGAAACTAGAATATGTTGCCGAAGCTGAGAGGCATACTTAGCCATTGAATAAGTATATATAATGTTGTAGTTATATGCTGCCCTGACCAGTTACTAACATGTACACATTTTCCCATGTCTGTATTTACTGTGATTATAGCCAAACGGAAGCGGCTAAAGCACACAACCACTGCAGAACCATCCAAAAATAACGATAAAAGCGGTTTGCTGAAATATTTTCTGTTATTTTAATTATCACACAAGCTACATTTGAGAATTAAACAGGAGGGTTTTACAGTATCAGTCCTGCACCTGTTGCAAATAGTTCTCTGTGATAACTTGCTCTAAACCCCTTATCCAGCATTAGGAACAGCGCGAGGTAGACGGGAGCTCTGTGTCTGTATCACTATAAAAGTTGCGTCTGCATAAGCATTAATCTACAAAATGCTGCCCACTTCATTAACATTACATATCTGTAAATGTGATAAATCCTTACTGGTCATTTCTCTGATTAAAAACGTTCTACAGGATACCCTTTAATCTGGTAGCCTACATGGCCATCTCACATGTAATGGTAGCAAGCTTTGGTGATGCCCTTCAGCCTAGTAAACGAGCTCTCTGCCAAGAGATGGAGAGTTGGAAGACTTATTTGCCACATGCAGATTTCTTTTGATGTTCTGTGGTGCACAGCAAGCATTTCCAATGTGACTGCTATTGCCCTGGATAACGCACCTCCCCCTTTTTAAAGCTGTGGTACAAACCAACTCATTTTACATAACGGAAATGCTTTGCTTTTTATCAAATCAAAAAAAAGTACAGCCAAAATGGTACATTTGGCTGTACATTTTTCTGTTCCAACTTACTCGCATTATTTTTTTTATAATGGTTATGTCAAGTTGCATCAGAGCTGTGATAGGAGGTTGTCATCAGGTGATCAACATCTACTATCCTGGATAGCTTCTTCAACAGCATTTTCAATTGTAGTTGAGAGAAGGCACATTTGATGACTGATGATGATGAAGTGAGCACTTTGTGGAAAAAAAAGTAATCCATGTTCATGACATTTATTTTATAATCTGTCTTTGCTGTCTGGGGATATGGAGGCGAATGACTTGATTTTCACTGCAAGGTGGAGGTGGGCAGCAGGTAAAATGTGAAGGTGCTTATAAATCAATATTAACTTTTTGAATTGCCATTTCCGGTTCTATCACAGTCGCATCTGTTGTAATGAATAAAATGCGGTAATCTTCTTTAATCATGGGCTCTAAATTTGTTGGGTCACATTTGTATGTTGCAGTTTTAGTTGGGTTTTGTTGCTGTGTCTGCTACTATTGTGTTCTTCTTGCAGGAGTCAGAAGGTGCTGCTGAATGTAAGGATGAGAGCAGGCTGTTAGTGGTGCGATATTCCAGTGCTTAGAGGTGCACATAGATGTAAAAGCTTGTGGTATATTGAATAAAGATTTGTTTGCTGAGGGAGTTATAGTGAAAAATTGAGCATGTGAATCATTTATATGAATCTAATGGAATATCTAGGAGCAAAAATTTAGATCATTTTAAGCAGGGTGCACTTATAAGTTTGAAAAGTAATGGATATAGTTAAAAAATACAGATAAAGGGGGACTGTAAGTGGTGGTTCTTATGAATAAGGGGGATTATATTATAGTCAGCAACAGACAGATGACACAAGCTTTTACAAGAAGATTACTGGTTTTGCTAAATACATTATTGCAAATGTAAAATCTAGTATTTTTATATGAATGTTAATCCTTAAAGTAGAAATGCATTCTTACTGTTTTTTTCATGTGGAACATTCAATGATACCCATGTTTTATGGTCTGCTGAAAATGCATATGAATGTTATGAACCTACCAGTGAGACCTATTGTTTCATCAGGAAGGTGAGTCACTGAACCATGTTCCATGTACCTAAGTACATCTTACTACTATATTTGTTTATATAAGATGCAGTGATGATTTTTAATTCAGTTATATGAATGGAAGTCTGGGAATGAGTTTTTAAAATCAATTTTTGTCACACTTAATATTGATTCCGTGTTTATTGTGATACTTAATGGATAAGGGGTGTAAGCAATTAGGGTTTCTTAAGTAATCATAGTAATTTGGGATGTGCATTTATTAATGCAATATGTGAACTGATGTACTTAATTTTGCAAAATAATGTATTTTTATATCAGCATGGTTTCTTTCGGTTTCTGGAAGAGCTATGTGGTTTCCAATGGTTAACACCTACATAAATTTAGTGGTGTCTCAATCAATGGGAACAGGACTATCTTAATGGTGAAATGAATATCTTTAAGAATAAGATCTTACTTTATAATCATTGTATAGAATACATTTTGTCTGTTATGGAATGGTACTATAGATGAGTTAATGTTTTATGATTTAAAAACCCTGTCACAAAATTTATATGACGTTTAAGATGTGTACATCAGAATATGAATTGAATGTTTTAGATGTATATATTATGAAGGATATAAAATAGAAACTGATATATATATATATATATATAGGAAATATTTGAGGAAGTTTAAAAATGTACATAAAAACAGCATGCATCCAAACCATATTTTTATAGGATCATAGGAGGTTACTAGGCTAATGGCCCTCTGGGGCCCTTACAAGCCTAGCCAAGAGTTTATCCCCAAAAAAGAAACCTCAGTCAGCACCTGTTGCCCCTGTCAATGAGGGACAAAGATGGAACTTTATGAGTGGTCAGATAATAGTGATGACAGTTATGGTAGTATGCTGTAATATGGTTATATTAGATGGCTGCTGTTGTCCTTCTGCTGGTGACTGCTTAAATGGATTTCTTGACTGATTCTGTATTTTCCATGAGAAGGCAGTCAACACCAGGAATGTGTCCAAAATTTTTCATTAGAGAATAACAGTTTACTCCTCCAGCTTTGTTCATTGTGGTATTCAGTGTTGATTAATGTATTTATTAGTTATACTGACTGATGCAAAGGACCATTTTTAGTCATGACCATGGTCTGCTTCGTAAATACAATGAGAGAGAGAGAGAGAGAGAAACTAGAATAAATTTTGTATTGTTAACTTAAAGTGCAATAACACAGTGGTAAAGTCTCTGCGTCAAAGCTTCGGGTTTGAGGGTTCAGTCCTGACTACTAGTCAATGTCTGTGGAGTTTCTGTTCTTTCTGTGTCTGTTAATGATTATCACTTTGTAGTTCTGATTTTCTTAAGTTTCCCTAAATTTGCTGGCTGACTGGTTACACTAAAGTGTGTCTGTGTGTGTGTGTGTGTGTGTGTGTGTGTGTGTGTGTGTGTGTAAGAGATAGGTAGCATACCCCTCAACTGCCAAGGTTTTTTCCGAATGTCCAGATTTTTTGCCCAATATTTTTGTTTTTTCCTCATAAAAAGATTGACATTGCTAAATAATGACAGATGTTTGAGGTTTAGACATCATATCCTTTAGAAAAATGCATACTAACAGAAATCCTGTTATTCTAGATTTTCTAAGTTCATGACAGAATTATTTATAATCTGTTCCTATTTCTTTTAGATTTTGTCCTGATTTCTTACATTAAAAGTTTGAGGTGTGTGTGGGAGAAACAGTGAAATGCCCTAGTTAGGGTTAGCAAGTGGCTAGTAATTTACTTGGGCTCAAGTCCTGTGCCTTAGCTACAGGAAACAAGAGCCCGAATCCTCTATCTGTGCTTAGCAAATGTTATCACTATTGTGTGTTTAGAGCAGTGTTAGTAGCACAGCAGGTAGCATACTTTTGTTTTGATGTAGACGGCCGTGGGTTCTATTCCCAAAGCATGTAGATGGATTGCTGATACTGTGCTGGATTGTGGGGCGCTTTGTAAACAAGCTGCGTTACCGTCAGTATAACTGGATGTAAGACCGTCATGATGCCAGAACTTAATGATGGCTACTGTTTGAAAACTATGCTTGTGATAAGCGCTTTAAAGCATTAAATTTAACAATTAATTTTTTAGGATATATTGCGGATGATGTATTAGACTACCTTGAGGAAGAAGACACTAGGCATGACCACTGGCATAAATAATCTAGTTTCATATGTACTGCTTATGTAACAATACTCCATTGTAAGCCTTCCTCTGCACTAAGAATTTGAAGTATTACACAGGGAAAACTCTAGCTTGCCTGGGTTTTTCTTGCAGTTTGCCAAATTGCAGGCACCTTAGGATTTATGGATATCAAAAACTTAAAAGGCAACAAAATCCAAAAAGCAAGGAACAGGCTGGATGTCGTCAAATAACCCTTTAATACGTGAGCCAATCAATGTATAAAAAACACACTTCTGTACAAAGAACCCCTCATTAACTTAGAATAGGTTATAAACCTACTAACTTGATAAAAAATAAGAGGAACTAAGTCATGACAAAAGGACGAAGCAAGCAGGAATCAAGATTAGAAATAAATAAATGGTAAAACGTACATATATAAAATGCACGTGTGTAAAATGCAAAACCCTATACAATATATGCTACATAATGTATTTTATACATATAGTAATCTAATCTACAAATATTGTACCAAGATTGAATGATGCCTACGCATAAAAATTAATTATATATAAAATTGATAAAATTACTTATTGGTACAAAACTCATGACCATACAGGTAAATGGCAAAAAAAAAATTTATATATATATATATATATATATATATATATATATATATATATATATGAATATGATATACCAAATATATACGTATAAATGAATGAAATCATACTTTTCATCTATTTAATGCCATCAATTTTAAGAAACATTTGATGGACAATATCTCATTAAGCCCAGGAGGTATATAGGCTGCAGTACGTATCTGCCAAAAGGCTTCTTGCTCTTCCAATCTCAACTGCCAAGGATCATTGTGATGTCATTGCTATTTTTACCATTTAACATGGTAATGAAATGTCACTGTTGTTTCATTTTTGTCTGAAGAAGGTGGGGAAAACTTCCTTACCGAAAGCGCTCACGTATTAAAGGGTTATTTGACGACATCCTTGCTTTTTGGATTTTGTTGCCTTTTAAGTTTTTCACTTTGTTTGTGGTCGTGGTTCAATAATTTATGGATATCAGGCTTGATTTGAAGTTATGTGGTCTCTCTAATTGCTGCGGGTGTTTAGAAATTGTGCATACCTCAATATTTTAATGAAGGGGTGCTTGGGAGAATGTTTCATGCTGGTGCATGTGTATACCTGGACATACTAATGAAGAGGTTGCTTGGGGAAATACTTCATTGTGCATTAGGGAAGTGCTTGTGCATACATGATCAGACTGCTGAAGTGAACACTGGGCAAGATAGTTCTCAAGCAAAATTTAGCTCTGTCCTTCTTTATCCCTCCTAAAACTGATGACTTCTGGAGAATAGGTTATGAAACTACCTAAAGGACAATAATTATAGTTATAGACTTATTTTACTTCAGAAAATGTTTAGTAAGTCACGTTATCTTATTCAATCAATATCTCAAGTTAATAATACTAATATTTTCAAAGCGTCTTTGATTATGTTAAAATGTTGGACTGGTGGATAATAGGAACAGTGCTGATAAATATATCTAAACATTCTGAATGTATGTTTGGATTTACTCTTTCTTTGCAGTGAATAATGTCTGTGTAGCATGAGAGGCTTAGTATTTTATTGGTTATTGGTGGCATTGCTCAACCAGATATTTGGGACCATATTTCTGTTTTTTTTTTTTTTACTTCTGTATCTTATTGTAGCCAGAGGGATGGTTAGGTGAGATAACGTGGATTATTACTTTTTGGGTTAATTCTTACACGGATCAACCGGATAAGTTTGACATTTCTCCTTGTATTATTATATTTCTGATTATACTCAGTAGTTGCCCGAGTGAGATAAAAGTTATTACTTGCAGACTACTATCAGCATGGAGCTACCATATATTTTGGGCATATTTCCTGGCTTTGTCAGTCACGTGTGGAATTTAAGTGGGAGGAAGGGCTCAGTAATAAATATGTGTTATACTATTTTTACTGAATTACTCAGGTCTTCTCCTAAAAGATGATAATGAGGCTGTGTTACATAACAGCTGCACAAGGTAATATAATGAATGCCTACTCAACAGGTTATGTGCAGCAATTATCACCTCTGTCTGAGCATGCAGAACTTTGCAGTAAGGGAATGCAGGTCATTATCACATTAACAATAAATGCAGTTTAAATATAGCTCTGAGTCATTATCACTTTTCAGGTATTACTCTCAGCAGCTGTCACTGTTATTCACATAAGTAGAAGTCATTATCACATTGATGAATGCACATGCCAGATTTGGGTTTTGGTCTACATGGAGTCATTTCAAGCCACCCCCACCACTTTCTTTCTGTCATTTTTACAATTTGTTTGATATACAGTAAAGTCCCATTTGTGGTTATATGCTTCATATTTTTGTGAACTACTGCAATTGAATATCGTATCATGTAGTAATTTCCGGTATCACACAGTCACTATATTACATTACTTCCGTCCTTGATCCCTTATGTCCATTGCTGAATGGACACATGTAAAGAGAAAAGGTAGAGGTAAGGCAGACTGCTGACACTGAAGGAGGTCATGAGACAGCAGTGGTATCAGCAGTGTGAGCAGGTAGCCGACACATCAGATGCCCACAAGTGCCACTGAAGTCCCATGCCTGCCCTGGGTTCATTAGTGGAGTGGTGGTCCTTACCCGGCTTTTTCTCTTTACATGTGCCCTTTCTGTGCCCCCTTGTCAGTGTCCACCCATGCAGTATTTCAGGTAAGGTAAGACTGTATCTTCTGATGTTCTCAGTCATTGTGTGTAATTTGGTGGTTTCACAGGTAGTAGGTATGTACCTCTGTGTCATCATCACCAGTTATGTACCTAATGCAAAGAATACTGCCCCTGTGGATAGGATGGAAGATTTGGACGGGCTAACCAGGTAATGCATTTGACATACATACATATATATATATATATATATATGTAGTCTTCAAATATATCTGGCAAACATCAGTAGTAATCTGTTTGCATTTTCTTTCCTGTGCAGGTTTGTCCACCAGGAGAACGACAAATGAGAGTGTGGGAATGTGGCCATTCTGACATTCACTGGGCTGCCAGCCATGCCTCCAAAACTGAAAACCAGTACAACTTGAGCTTTCCCACATCCAGTATGAAGGTATACTGGACTGCAAGAAAAGGTATGCATACAGGCGGAGTACTGCATTTGTTGGAAGAGAAGTGTTCCATCTACCCTGAGCCCGACATCCTTATGCTGCACATTGGAGGGAATGATGTCATCAGTCAACCACTCGGAAGGCTACGATTTCAAATCAGAGCAATTTTTAAACACCTGCAGTCGTGGTGGCCACACTGTCATTTTGTGTGGTCTGACATAATTCCTTGACATATATGGAAAACAGCAAACAGTCAACTGGCAGCACACAAGGCCAGACGTTTACAGAATGGGTTCATGCATGGCTTGATGCACAGGGTCAGTGGAAATACAATCTGTCATGACAGCATCACTGCAGAAGATGTTCACCTGTTCAGAAGGGATGGTGTTCACCTAACTGAGGAGGGCATTGCGTTGTTCTTGACTGACCTCCACAATAGGGTGAGGAGAGCTATGCAGGATTGGTAATATGCAGCTTGTGAGAAGAATGGAAAACACCCATGACCAAGTAGGGACCAGTATGGTAAGTAAAACTCTATTATGAAATGTGTTGTGTAAAATATATTTTTCTGAGTTTGGCAAATGACTGTGGTAAGGAGCTGGTGAAGATGCTGAGAAAAAACAACTGTTTCAGGAGAGTGCTAGCACGTACAATCTAATATGTCAGTAACCATCCTGCAATACTTCTTTTTTTATTCTGCTTTTATCAGGCATGTGTAGAGTTTAGATGACAGGAAGGGCTTAGTAATACATAACTTGATCCCTTGGGTCCATTGCTGAATGGACACATGTAAAGAGAAAAGGCATAGGTAAGGCAGACTGCTGACACTGAAGGAGGTCGTGAGACTGCAGTGGTATCAGCTGTCTGAGTGGGTAGCTAGCACAGCTATCGGACAGATCAGATGGTCTTGCCTGCCACTGAAGTCCCATGCCTGTCCTGGGTTCATTAGTGGAGTGGCGGTCCTTACCTTGCTTTTTCTCTTTACATGTACCCATTCAGCAGTATGTTGGCTACACCAAGAATGTGTATATTTACAATCATATGTGTCTACATGGTAAAACAACTGCTTGTGAATGCTGTACACATGTACATATATCAGTTTTGTTAGGACTCAGGTTATAGAAATTATGATTTTTTTTCATATTTTGGTAAATAACTTTACAAGGGAGCATGTCAGTGTGCCAAGTAATACCTCATTTTGAAGACAGTATTGCTGGTTCCAACATGGTAAAAGAATTGTGCCTGTATGTTCTACACATATGCAGAAATCAAAGTTTGTTTCGGACTTAGGTTATGTAAATTATGATTTTTTTTTATATATTTTGGTAAATAACTTTGCAATGGAGCATCTGAATGTGCTAAGTAATACCTCATTTTGAAGACAGTATTGATAGTTCTAACATGGTAAAAGAATGGTGCCTGTATGCTGTATTCATGTGCAGATATCAAAGTTTGTTTCGGACTTAGGTTATGGAAATTATGATTTTTTTTTCATATTTTGGTAAATAACTTTGCAAGGGAGCATGTCAGTGTGCCAAGTAATACCTCATTTTGAAGACAGTATTACTCCTTACAACACGGTAAAAGAACTGTGTCTATTCACTGTACAGATGTACAGATATCACAGTTTGTTTAGTCTTGCACGATTATGAAAATTATACATTTACATTACTTCTCATTATTATGCCCATATCATTGCAAGGGAGCATGGTGATCACACAAATGATGCATCATTTTGAAGCTGACATTCAATTACACAACTTCTACACTGATATGTAGGCTCTGTCTGTTATAGGTGATGAGATATTAAGCTTTGTTTATTTATCAATTATGAGAAATAATATATTAATCACATTTCTGTGAATATCTCAAGAAAGGAGCATCACACAGTAATGGTTAAGGTATCATTTTAAAGCTGAAATTCATACTAACAAATTAAATTTGAATTGCATGGGTCTGTATGGTACACTGACCAAGATATTGTGCTTTACTTTTCCAAAAAGGTAAAAAATATGCACAATATCAACATTCATTACCAAATATTTAATAACTTTGATATGCACCATCAACATTTACACTGTTGGAAAGGGCAGTGTCTGCTGAACAACTTTTGTGTTTACATATTTAGTCTAGCTCTTATAAAGAGTTATGAACATTTGTTTTCTGTATGGTATTACAAATGGATTTTCTGAAAATGAGCTCAGGCTGCACTGTTGCTCCTATGGAGGAAATAAGCAGGCAGCTTTTTCTGAGCTGTTCCAGAGTGAATGAGTTAAAGAATTCAGAAAACTACAGTAACATGTTGTGTCTTTCGGCTTTTCCTGGTTAGGGGTCGCCACAGCGGAACTCCGGTCCGCTAATGATTGGCAGTAGATTTTTACGTGCCAAGTTGCCGGCCCTGATGCACAACCTTCAACGAAGGTACGCCCATTCATGCATGTCTCCACACAGAAGACGCTCTAGCTGAGAATCGAACAGGACAACGTCTTACTGTGAGGCGACAACGCTACCGCAGTAACAAACAAAACTATGCACATCTTCAAATACTGAAGTTTTACCCTCCTAATAGGAACAAATGTCCCAAACTGACAGCCACACTTACAGACTTGAGTTAACCTAAAAGAGAGGTTTATCCATGCTATGACGCATGGTGCAGCCTGTGCTTCTAAGTCCTAACTGGTTTTGTCTTGTCTTTATAGCTTTCCCAGCTGGATACAGAATTTCTACCAAGTATACATTCAGTTGCTAGAAAAAAAACCTCATACTAATCAATATTCTATTTTGTTTACTTGTTTCTGTTAAAACTGGTTACTAAATCAATCTAAGGTCCTAATCCAGTCATTCTCCCATGCAAGAATCAGCAAACCACATTACTTTTTGTTTTGTTATGCACTTTTAACCAGGCTTTTTGTTTTTACATTACAGTGCCTACATTTCTTAAAACTGAACAAGAAGAACAAGAAGAAAAAGTGAAAAAAGGGGAAAAAAGAACAGCAGCACCCATTTACAATCCCCATTATACTTAAAAACAACAGAGGAAACTTTACTTTATACCATGCAAAGAAATTCATACACCAGAAAAATAGTACTATCAAGAAAAAAATGTTTTCTTTACTTACAGTTACCCCCTCCCCCAAAGCATTTTTCTGAACATTAATGACATGAAATAGGGCATATACTTTAGAGTCCCCCAAAAGTCCAACAAATTCTGAAAAAGTCCAATATTTCCAGATTTTCTTGTTCTGCCATATTTCACAAACATAATTATCGCATTGCAATCCCACATTAAGTTACTGGTTTTATTACTGTTGATCTTTATCTTCCAAATCCTGTCTCTGCTTCACTTCCAACACACTCTATATTCTTCTAGTCAACTCTCAAGCTCCCTTCTTTCTCTCTGACATTTCCATTGAAGCAGTGAAAAAGGCTTCACAGATACTGTCTCTCTCTGTTCTTTATTACTATAAGAACAAGAAGCAGATCTCTGTGTTTCACAGCTCATTTTTTGTTGGACAATCTTACATCTGTGTCTCGACATTCCCTGAACAGTGGGATGAATTTAACCTTTTCTGCCTGGTGTACAATGAGTAATCATTCTCCACAAACACTCTGCTGTCTCCCACTTTTAGTATTTTGTCTTTCTGCCACCATTATGTCAGAATCAACTCCTTCTGCTGATATGATTGCATCTTTATTATTAAAGGTCTAGGTTGCTTCGTCATAGCCAGATTTGGAGCATACACATGATTTGCCCTTTCAACTAAACTCCTGCTGTGGAATACCAGTCCAGTTGCTTATTTGTGTTTTCATAAAATGAATGCAGTTTTTTCCTTCCAGCTTCTCTGGTATATCTGAAAATCTCGGATTCTCCCTACATGCTCTGTCCTCTAATTCTATTTTTTGAAACATCTCTTCCTGAGCAGACTCATTCAGCCAGCCTTTTCTTCATTTTAACCTCTGATTTTTTGCAGCTTTATCATCTCATCTGAATATCTGTTTAAAACTTCTTTCATTTTCTCTAGCCTTTTGTTGTGTGTTTTGATATACCCCATCAGGGTTTTGTTTATTTTAACCAGGTCTGTGCACAGTTGTCTTGTATCTTCCTGTAGATTACTAGAAGTCATATCTGGAGGTTGCACTGCTTTTGCTAAACAGCTGCAAAACTTTCCCAAGTCAGTGTTTCTTCCTCACTTTTTGTAGCTGATTTTTTTTCCAGGAGCTCTGTATTTCTTTTTTCCTGACACCCAGGCTGTACATGTACTAGCCAGTTACTGAAATTTACCCATAAACTCAAAAGTCTACTGGCCTTAAAAGTTGAGCTTCTGTTTTCACACAGGGAGAGCTAGAGTTAAGCTGTTACTCAATGTGCATCCATCTTGGAAGTCCTCTCTTTCTTTCATTTTGAGCAAAAGGTTGGAGAAGGAAAATAATGTGGAGATTGCCATGGTGGATCAGGCTTAGACCTCAAGTATCTTCTGCTTTAGGTATTCATGAAAGCAGCAATCTACTTCTCAAAGGTTTATTGTGGAATAAAGCCTTGGCAGATGTTGCAGTGTTGGAATTCATAATCTGCTGCAAGGCAAAACTACAGCAACTGAGGTAGTACTTATCCAAAATCTGAACATCCACAAACCAACTGCAAACAAAGACCACCGAGAGGCAAACGATCGAACTCCACACTTTCAACATGAAAAAATAAAAATATATAAAACAAACAATACACGTGAAGCGGTTTTCGTCTGGCCTAGCAGCCAGACTTCATCAGGCCAACCACAGACAAAATTCATGCCCTACACAGTGAATGATACACCCTCCCTTCCATCCAACCACAAGTCAGTTACTCAAATGATCAACTCAAAGGTCAAACCAAACCAACTTTTTTGGGGCTCAATGGTCTTCCTGACCTCACTGGATAGCTTAGTGATAAACCGTTACTTAAGCCATGATTCATCAATTAAAACACTGATGAGCTTTTAACTTGTTCTCATAACTTTGTACATAAATGCCAGGAATGAAACATCACCTACACTGAGATGCAGTAATGAAACCATATGAAATATGTACTTGACTGTAAAATAATTCAGTTATCCTAAAATGATTTATTGGAAATATTAAAAATGTCAACTTAAAAGCTACCGTACAAGTAAGAATTAGTGTATTATTATTACTGGATGCAAAGATGTGACAGGTGGGGAAGATTCTTGGAGAATAAAATATATATAGCATAAAGATATTCTGATTTGTGTTTTCATTAACACTGATAAAAGAAGGTATAATCCTATTTCACATATCCCAACTGCTAATAAACCAAATTAATATAAAAGAAGATTGGTGGTATGCAAAATATCAATCCACAAACCTGAGTCTAGTTCATAAACTAGATTAAAAGGAATAATCAGTGGCACATACCACACTGTACAGTGTAAAATCTCCCATATGATTCCACAGAAGGCTATGTACATGGCTCCAAATGTCAGTCAGATAGCAGGTGGAGCAAGACTGGTACTGTGGTATAGAGATAATGTGGCAAATGCTACTTGCCACGTCAGTCCGTACAGATGGATATTCGACAAGACTCTGTCAGCCTAACCCACCAGCAGCTCCTAGCTTACTGTAGTGTTGACGGAGCCAACTACAGCATATTTGTGATGTGTCTTGTGGACCTAACACCTACAGGACTGCATGTATGGCCAACCCCATTGGAAAGTGAAAGTCCTCTCTGCATCCTGGTATCAGGAACACCTCAGCAGCTACTTGTGATTTTGTAGGCATCTCATATGTATATCCATCTAAGGCACTGGCTGCAGCCCTTAACTCTGTGCTATGGTATGTAAAGCATACTATGTTCTCTGATAACCATTCCAAGGATAGAATAAACTAAAATCAAGACTAATTACAACAAAGCAGCTTATTTTCTACAAACAATTTTGCACAAGCTTTAAAAAAGTGTTTTGGGGGTACTCACACTCTTATTACTTAAAATATGAACTACATGGCTATATAATCATAGGGAAAGAGGAAACACACTATAACAGGGCACTGCATTCCTACTGAGTCTGCACTACCATAAGTACCCCTAACCTGCAAGTGACCTGCAGGTGCACTTACAATAAATTATGAAAGACAGTAATCAATCCACATAAAATAAGCATATCCTACAGCTATATAACAAGTGAAACCACTTTCCAGCCAAATACTGCAAATTAAAGAACATCTGAAGAAAGTAGAACCTTGCTAAAATGATATGGGATTAACATATTATTTCTTGGTGCAGTTAAATGACAGGGCCTCACAGAGGAGTAACAGAAACAAAAACATCAACACTACTTTCCAGCCCAACATTTCAATTATACATTTGCAGAAAGCAGAAATCTAAAAAAATACTTACGATTAATGCATTTAATATTACTAAATGCAATATGGCAAAATCAAACAGAAGACTAACTGATGAATTAAGTAACTGTTGTCATCTTATTCCACATGATGCTGCAATAGTCAAAGATGATGACCCCAAGCCACTGTCCTCAAACAGCAGAAGCAGCAGCGGCAGCAGCAGCAGCAAAGAGCAAGTGTACAGAGGGTGTTTATCCTCATGCCTAGATAGCTTTGGAAGGGGCTTAAACAATAACTGCAGAATGTTCCTGACCTGTAATAGGGCAGCTAGTACAGCTGACAATACCAGTGATGACAGTGACACCATAGAGTATGAGAAACAATAGTACGCACCTCATAAGACACCCTTCTAGACTTTTTAAGTTATCTACCTGTAACTTCAGCCTAGACCCTTTGCAGTTCATCTTATCTGTACAGTACAGGATGTGCTAGCGAAGCACACATCACCAGTACATTTAGCATATACTGGTGCAGTAAAGGAAGGCCTGTACTGAAATATGTAGGGATCACCATCATTCTAGAGCTCAGTAACAAGTGTCTGACACCACAATAACCAAAATAAGGTACACAAAAGCAACATGGCTTTGTAGCCACTGACAACTCATCTTTAAATGTCACACATACATTTAGGCATGTTGACAAAACTCTACAGATCCATAGCTACTAAAAGGCACAGTATACTTGAAATCACCTCTGCAACCTCATCCAGGTAATCTTCTAGCCCCGGGATTCATGAAGCTGGGCACAAAGATGGTTTTAGCCTTGCGCCGAGCATGCTCATTACAGATGGTGCAGCAGCGCCATATGACTATGTATGAGGGCGTGCCGCTGCACCCTTGACATGCACAGGAAATGTGTGCGAGTGCAGGGGACGTGTACAAGTGCTCTACGGAGGCGTAAACATGCCCCGACAGTTGCACAACCTACTATGCTTACTATTAGAGCCCGCCTCTAATAATAGTAAGTCAGTAATTCAGTGTCCGTGGATACCGAAATGTATGCTAAGCATACAAGAGTGTCCACTAACAGTGAAATAAAATCAAAGTAGCAAACACGCAAGCACGTAGTGGAATGTTGAGCCCCGTCCATAGAACTTTCACAATTAGATTCCCCGTGTCCCAATTATACATTTGTATTGCTGCAATATCGTTGCTGCCCTCCGCTGAGTGTAGCTTACACATCAAAATCATTCAAATAAAGAAAAACATGCAGAATCAATGTAAAAGTCAATAGTGTAGTGTTTAGAGCATCCACCTAATGAACAGGCATTCACAGTTCGAGTCCAACAATAGCACATATCATTTTCCATGTGGAATGAATGTCGTTTTGCTGTAAAACCAACATAAGAGTATCGCATGAGATGTTTAACTAAATGTCATTCAATCAAAGTGGTACTGTCATAATGAATAAGGCACTAGTAAGCAGGTGTAAGCACAAATAAGCAGCACTAAACATATATAAGTACCAGTAAGCAAGTCTGAGTGCTCTTGCGTGGGTGTAAGCAGTGCCCAGCATAGGAAATATATATAAGTATGTACAGATATATAATATATATATATATATATATATATATATATATATATATATGATGAATAAACGTTGTAGCAATAAAGCATACAAAAGGAATGAGAAGGGAATCAACAGCAACCCCAGTGTTATATAGCGCTGTCAGGATATGTCATATCAAGCTGGGCAGGAGTGAGCAAAGCACTGCTACTCACACCACAGGCAGGATATTACCAGTGGGAGTAACATTGTTGATCTGCTAAGTCTACTTTACAATCAGAGGGTAGTCCCTGGTGGGACTACCAAAAAATTGATAGGATGTTTGGCCATCCGACCATTACACAAACAACGGCAGGTATGTTCAAGGACTAAATGTTGAGAGAGCCTGAGAATACATGGGTTGGGACACCATACGTGTACGGCCCCTAACGCTCGAAAGAGGGCAATGTGTGGATGGGTGTCATGGCTGCGATAGCAATTGGACAATGGATGGTATGCGTGTATGTTGAACTTGGGTGGGGTGGAGGAACTATGGGTATGAAATTATGGATTCAGGCGTGTCAGGGTTGGATGGGCTGGTTCTAATTGGACCGCCTTGCATAAGAGGGAAGAGACAAAACTGCTAAAACGCTGAAGTGTGTACAATGTCCAAAGTCAGTGCTGTGCTGAAAAAATCAAATGTGAGGACTTTCTCAAACATGAAATCATTCCTGTGATCTGCCTGCTACGGCAATGCCAATTACTAAACCGGTCTATCTGTAAAAGAATTACACCAAACTCGTACATAATTAGGCTCTCATGTGTAACGTGTGCTTTATCACATAGTCATACTTATTAATTTATTGTAGTGTCATGTTAACGGGAGTAAGGATGTAATGAAGTATAGTGTCTAATCTTGAAATAAAGACATGCGTGTCCCATGTGGGACAACCCAAAAATTGCGAATAGTGTCCTTTTGGTCGCTCATGTCACCAATGTTTGTGGATTAAAAGTTTGGGATTACTGAGGATACATGGAGTGAGTCAACCGATGGGATGGGTCTACAGGAGTAGAGAGTGGCCAATGTGTAGTGGTGTGGATACACCGCAAATCCAACTGGAGAATGGATGACTGCAGTGTTAGTGAGGTGTTGGGGTGGGTGTTTGGGGAACCAGGAGTCATGGGTATATGGGTATATATGCAAATGAAGCAGCATAGCAATAGTGTATTGGTTAGAGCATCCGCAGATATTTCCATTCCGAATCCCACTGCAGCACATACCATTTTACATTGGTAATCTGTACATGAACATATTTCGACATCTGTCCGCCATATAACCTGCAAAATAACAATTAAAAGTGAACTGGAGCAAAGTGTCAGCGTCATAATGAATAAGGCACTAGTAAGCAGGTTTAAGCATATATAAACACCAGTAAGCATGTGTAAGTGCGTTTGCGTGGGGTATGCATTGCTTTGCAGACACACATATACATAAATATATATATATATATATATATACATATAAATATATATATATATATATATATATATATATATATATATATATATATATATATATATATATATATATATATATATATATATATATAAAATACGTGTGTGTGTGTGTGTGTGTGTGTGTGTGTGTGTGTGTGCACGTAGATATACACATACAGCTATGATAAGAAACAGCACACAAGAATGACATATGCTCACAGGCTATGCCAATGGAAGTGAGGGGCCCAAGCAAGAAACATGAAACACGTAGCATGACCTTCCACCCACCCCCCCCCCAGCTAGACACAGGAAACATACACACAAACCAGCAAACAATGTAAATAGTTCACTGCTCCCCAGACCACAGGCAGGATACAACTGGGGGGAGGGTACACAGTGCACCCGTGAAATCTAATCCTGAAACACAGACAGGAGCGTCCCTTGCGGGGCACCCCAAAAATTGACACAAGACCAAAAGAAGGTGATACGCTGACTATTCTGGCTGGGGTGTGTACACAACCGGAACACAAGGGTGGGAAAGCCTGATGACCCATGGGTCGAGACAATGTATGACATGGGTCCTGTGAAGTGGAGAGTGGGCAGCGTGTAGCGGTGTGTTCAGACCCGACCAGGACCCAGAGTAAGGATGGGTGCTGTAGAGGAGGTGCGGGAACTATGGGTAGCTAGTTATGGGTCTAAGTGTGCAGGTGTTGGCTGATGTGGGCCTATATGGACAGCCCCAGGGATGTAAGCAAAAGTGTTCACTGGGCAGAGGCATCGCCCAAAGAGCAGCCACACCCGCTATGATTCCCACTGTAGCAAAGTGTAATCTACACGGCAAAGAACGGAATAACCAGATGTAGATGCATATTTGCAGAGGTATGTGTGTATAAATCTACCCATAGCGACATAGAGATATACCACTCCCTCTCCGTAGTACAAATGTATACATACAGAGACAGAATACATATACATACCCAAATATAGATATATACATATATACCTGCTCGATTCTCAGCTAGAGCGTCTTCTGTGTGGAGACATGCGTGAATGGGCGTACTTTCGTTGAAGGTTGTGCGGCAGGGCCGGCAACTCGGCACGTAAAAATCTACTGCCAATCATCAACGGACCAGAGTTCTGCTGTGGCGACCCCTAACCGGGAAAAGCCGAAAGACATAACAACAGACACTCATAGACCCATATGGTGTTAAATATATATATATAGACAGCAATATATAAATATATACATGTATGCATACATATACAGATATATCTGCATATAGTAATGTGTGTGTATATATATATATATAAATATATATATATATATATATATATATATATATATATATATATATATAAAACTGTAAATATACACATGTATATAGCTAGGATATGATACAGCAGTTACGAATTACATATGTTCACAGGCCATTCATATGAGGGTGAGGGGTCCAATCAACAAACGTGTAACACGTAGCATCAACCCCCCCCCCCCCCCCGGCTAGGCCGGTGAGACATACAGACGCACAATAAAAGTAAACACACCACTGCTTCCCAGACCACCGGCAGAATACTACCAGTGGGAGAGACCTGCCAGGTCTAATCTTGAAACAAAGACATCAACGTCCCTTGTGGGACACCCCAAAAATTACTGATCATTGGAGTCAGACCCTGTAATGATTCATCAAACCAGGCTGTAGACGTACATGGACCAGTAGGTTGTGCAAGCCTGATAACCCATGGTTCGACACAATGTACATGTGCCCCGAAAAGCGGACAGTGGGCAGTGTGTAGTGGTGTGTTTATACCCTACATGCGCCCACAGTAAGGATGAGTGCTGTAGAGGAGGGGCAGGTGGGGGAACTATGGGTATGCAATTATGAGCCTAGGCGTGCAGGTGTTGGCTGGTGCAATCGTATTAGGACCGCCCTGGGGATGCAAGTAATATTCCGGAATGGGCATAGCTTACACCCATACCTCTCAACCCCTAAGAGCAAATCCACTGGACAGGAAAGAAACCGTTGGGGGAACAAATAGGGACCATACCTCTTAACTGTCCCTGATTTCCAGGGACGTCCCTGATTTTGACTCAAATTCTAACTCTGTCCCACTTAATCCCTCTTAAAACTAGTGACTTTTGGAGGAAAGGTGGTGAATTACACGTAATGAATAATGACAACAATTTGTTTGTTTGTGTCTTTCGGCTTTTCCCGATTAGGGGTCGCCACAGCAGAACTCCAGTCGCTAATGATTGGCAGTAGATTTTTACGTGCCGAGTTGCCAGCCCTGACGCACAACTTTCAACCAAGGTACACCCATTCACGCATGTCTCCACACAGAAGACGCTCTAGCAGAGAATCGAACAGGACAACGTCTTACTGTGAGGCGACAACGCTACCGCAGCACCACCACCACAGTTAATGACAACAATTAAGAGTTATAAACTTCATTTACCTCAGGAAATGTGTATTAATTCATACGCTCTGAGTCTGTCAATGTGTCAAGTTAAAAGCACTAATATTTTAAATGTGTCCCTGATTGTCCCTGATGTTGTCATGACTTGTCCCTGATTCAGTTGACATTTGTCCCCAATCATTTGAGAGGTGTGATGGGGACAGAAAGCACATATTCCACTTACAACTTTAGAAAGATGACAGACTAATAGGTATGCAGTTGCATGACTCGGCTGAAGGATGTGGGTTCCAAAACCCAATTACTTGTTTGTATTGAATGGTGTCAGTTCCCATGTATTAGCCAGACAGGTGCAGATTGTAAAAGGAAAGTACAGTTTTGTACCTACCATAAATGTAGATGTTCGAGTGCTAATACAGCTGCAGTCATAACAGATGGGTTCTCCTGCCATCAGGCGGGTCCTCGGTCGGCCGAATTCCAAAGTCTAGGTCCGGCGTCGGTTGTCGTCACTTCTTCCCTGACGTCAGTGCGACAGGGGTATAAAGGAACCAGCCGATGCCATTTTCTTCAGTTTTTCTTGCCCCAGATGTCAGGTGCCCCCAGAAGGAAGGCAATACATAAATTTGTGTAATAATGTAGTGCAATATAATCAAAATACAGTAGTTGCAAGCAAATACATCATAAAAGAATACCCCAATCAGGTTGTATGAGGATGTGTTAGCCTATAGGCCTGTCCCAAGAGGGGAAGGAGGGAGGGAAACCTGGACTGCAGCTGTATTAGCACTCGAACATCTACATTTATGGTAGGTACAAAACTGTACTATGCATACAGCTGCAGTCATAACAGATGGGTAGAATCCCAAAGCTAAGAAAGGGGTGGTAGGCACTAGGTGGAACTAGGAGGAGTCAAAATGCCCTGCAAGACTGCAGTGGCAAAGCCTGCTCTAGATTTGGAGTATAATGGTAGGTTGTAGTGCTTGGAGAAGGTATGCACAGAACTCCATGTGGCTGCTTTCAAAATATCCTTGGTAGGAACTCCTCTGAGAAAGGCTGCAGAGGTGGCTGTGGCCCTGGTGGAATGAGTTCTAATGCCTGTAGGTACAGTTTTGCCATGGAAGGAATAGCAAAAGCGTATGCAGTGGGCTATCCATTTTGAGATTGTCTGTTTGGAAATTGGCTTTCCTTGAGCTCCTACCGCATAGGCCACAAAGAGCTGTTCTGATTTTCTGAAAGGCTTTGTTCTGTCCAAATAATAACGCAGTTGTCTGTGGATGTCCAAGGAATGTAGTAACCTCTACCCTTTGTTTTGAGGATTAGGATAAAAGGTAGGTAAATGTATGGCTTGATTATTTAAACTACCTGGGACACCACTTTAGCATAAAAGGACGGGTTGGTTCATAAGGAAACTCTGTCCTGATGGAAGATGATAAAAGGCTGGACAGCCATGAGAGCCTGTAGTTCTGAAACTCTACGAGCTGAGGTGATAGCCAGAAGGAAAGCTGTTTTCCAGGACAAATATTGCAGATCTGATGAGGCAGCTGGCTCAAAGGGAGGCAAGGTCAGTTTTTCCAGAATTAAATTAAGATCCCAAGCAGGTATTGGTTGTTTCCTTGGAGGTCTTAAATTCTTAGCCCCTCTGAGGAACTGTCTTAAGAGAGGATGAGAGAATAAAGGTGGATCAGTGTTGTATTCTGCAGAAATGGCTGAGGCATGGATTTTGATGGAGGAGAAAGAAAGTCCACTGCTTAGCAGTTCAGCCAAATATTGTAGTATTTGAGGTAAATTCAGTTTTCCAGGATCCTGGCCCTTTTTCTCATTCCAGACACAAAAACGTTTCCATTTTGCGGAGTAAGCTTTTCTAGTTAATGGCCTTCTGGCCTCCAAAACGACATCCTGCACCTCCTTGGAGAGTAGGGCCTGTTGAGATGCTAAGGAATCTTCCATGCGGCTAGATTGAGTGTTTTTAGCTGGCTGTGAAGAGTTTTGAAGCTGTGCTGAGTCAGAAGAGGAGGCATTAGAGGCAGGGTCCATGGTGGGGAATGCGTCAGGCTCCTCAGGAGTGGGTACCAGTGTTGCCTTGGCCAGTCCGGAGCAATGAGAAGCATCTTTAGTCTGTCCGCTCTGGTCTTCAATAGAACTTTGGGCAGCAGAGGAAGAGGTGGGAAGGCATAAACTGTCATTGATGTCCAACTGAAAGAGAGAGTTGTCCACTCTCCAGGTCTTTGGATGGAAGATCCCTGAGCAGAATTTTGTCAATTGATGACTTCTGTGGGAGGCAAAGAGATCTATGTCTGGCCTTCCCCATTCTTGGATTATTTCTGTAAAAACTTTTGGATGCAATTTCCATTTGTGTGGATCTGTCATATTCCTGCTTAGGTTGTCTGCCAGCATGTTTTCCTTGCCTGGCAAGTACTGTGCTTGTAGTTCCATTTGTAAGTCCATGGCCATGTTCCAAAGTGACATGGCCAGTCTGCATAGGAGGTAAGAATGTGTTCCTCCCTGTTTGTTTATGTACCACATAACTGTGGTGTTGTCCGTTCTTATCAATAGTTGACCTGGTTGTAGAAGGTCCTTGAAGGCTATAATAGCATTTATTACTGCTAGCATTTCTTTTTGATTGATGTGCAGGTGCTTTTCTTTTTGGGACCATTTGCCCTGAATACACCGATCTGTCATGTGCGCCCCCCAGGCATAGTCTGAGGCGTCTGTTGTGATGACTTGATTTGCTTGAGGCTTGCTGAATGGAAGACCTGTGTCTGTTTGGCATGCTTGAGCCCACCACAGAAATTCCTTTTGCAGACATGGAATTAGTGGTATTATTGTTTCCAAACTGTGGCTGTGTTGAGACCACATGTTTTTCAGGTACCATTGTAGTTTCCTCGTATGCAGCCTTGCACATGGGATTAGTAAGATGCAAGATGCCATGAATCCCAGAGCCTGCAGGATTTTCCTTGCAGTCAGCCTAGTGTAATTTGCTAGTGTTCTGAAGTATTGAATTAGTTGCCCCTGCTTCTCTGGCGTGAGGTAGGCTATCTGGGTGTTTGTGTCCAAATTGGCCCCCAGGAAAATTATCTTCCGAGAGGGTATCAGCCTTGATTTCTTTTTGTTGACTGTGTATCCCAGAGAGTTCAATAACATTATTACATAAGCCAGATGTTTCAGAAGAATGTGCTTGCTGTCCGCTTGGATCAGGCAGTCATCCAGATAGGAGTATATTTGTATCCCTTGAAGTCTGCAGTAGGCAATTACTGATGCCAGGCATTTTGTGAATACTCTGGGTGCAGTAGATAAGCCAAAGGGCAATGCAGAGAATTGATAATGGGTTGAACCTGCAAGAAATCTGAGGTACCTTCTGCAATTTTGTCTGATTGGGACATGCAGGTATGCCTCCTTGAAGTCCAATGTTACCAGCCAAGACTCCTTGCCCAGCATGGGAAGAAGTTGCTGCAGAGTGAGCATCTTGAATTTTGGTAGGAGTAGAAATGTGTTTAGGATGGATAGGTCCAAAATAGGTCTCCAATCTTCTCCCTTTCTTGGCACCAGAAATAGCCTGGAATAAAAACCTTGACCTTGTTCAGGCGTAGGTACCTCTTGAATAGCTTTCATGTTTATGAGCTCTGTAATTTGTCTTTGTGCCTCTGCCCTTTGATTGTGTGTCAGGTTTGGCATGCCTCTCATTTTTGGAAGGGTGTGAAAATGTAATTTGTAGCCTCTGTTTATAATGTCCAGGATCCATTTGTCCTTTTTGACAATATGCCAATCTTTTGAAAATGATGCCAGCTTTCCTCCTAAGGGGCTGCCATTTGAGACCTGGTTGGCATGCAAAGGTGAAAGTCATTGGGTTTGCTTTCTGAAAGATTGCGAGTTGTCCTCACCACCTCTTTGTGTAGGAGCTTGCCATTGTCTGCCTCTAAACGATCCTTGGGATTGTCCTCTGCCGCTCGGGCGCCTGTATCTGCCTCTTTGGGATCTGTCTGTGGCAGGAAAGGACCAGTTTTGGAAGGCCAATTTCTACTAAAACATGGGGTTGAACCTGTAGAAATTCTTTCACAGTTTGCATTGATTTAGCCTTTTCCTCCATTTTCCTTAATACCTCCTCAGCATTAGCTCCAAATAGTACATCCTTTTGAAGAGGGGCGTCTAGTAATTTAGCTTTGACATGATCAGGCAAGGCTTGTTCCTTGAGCCAGGCATGCCTCATTATGACTGATCATGTAACAGCAGCTCTACATGAGGCCTCTAGAGCATCAAAACCACACTGTAAGGTATGCTTACCCACTTGTTCTGCACTATGCATCAAATCCTGCAACTCCTTCAAGTCTGGTTGTTCAGGTTGTGACATTTTACTTTTCAATTGTGATAACAAAACTGTTGGTATTTTAGCATATGAAACTGACAGTTTAAGGCCCTCATGGATAAGGTAGCCAAGGTATATACCTTTTTTCCCCACCTTTCTAAGGATCTGGAATCTCTCTCGGAAGGCACTGGATTTTTAGCAATGGAGGCCTTAACTCCCTTGGGGCCCTGTGAGATGGTTTCTGGGTCAGCAGCATGGCTTTTGTATAGAAATTGGTGTGAGTCAGGAACCCTGTAGTACCTGTCAGGCTTAACTGGAGCTGGAGGTAGAGAGTCTGGGTTAAGGCAGGCCTCCGAGCAAACATCATCTAGGATGTCCAAGACAGGAGGTATAGCCAGAGGCCTGTGCTGAGGTAGCAATAGAAATTCCCTGGGCCTTTTCTTGGAATCTGAATAATCTTGGCCTTCCCAGTGGAAGTGCTCCCTTAAGGTATGCAAAGTTTCCCCAAATGAGTAATCTTCAGGGGGGGATACAGAAGGGATGGACTCCTCCGCATCAGAGTCTTCAAAGGGAGTAAGAATGTTCCTGATCATCAGAGTGCTCTGAAATAATGGAGCCCTGATCAGAGGAGGGGAATCTTCCTCCACTCTGGGCCTTTGTCCGTGGGGGCTGAGAACCTCTGATAAGAGTAATTAAATCCTCAGCCATTTTAAGCATCTGTTTCTTAGGCATGGGGCCTGGAGATGGGCCCTGTAGCTGGTCTCAGAGTGCATGGTTGCTTTAGAGTTTGTGAAAGCCTTGATGAAGAAAGAAGAGGAAGGTCTGAAGACACCTTGAGTGGAGGTGGACCTGTCCACATTCTGAGTTTCAACGCCAAGAGTGGCTTGGTATCTGTAGTCGGGTGTCGGCCGAGGAGCCTGCGACCTGGCACAGGAGACACCGTCAAAGAAGTGTCATCGGTAGTCAGGGGCTGCGTAGGCGCCCCGCTGAGAACCGGACCACGTGTAGTCGGCTTTGGCGTGGTTTCGGTAGAGGCCGCGGACCTCGTGTGTCGGTCCTTGTCTTTGCGTTTTTAGACAAAAGGAGTCGGAGTATCCGGCGACATAGTATAGTTAAATGCTTTCCCAAAATAATGCTGGGCGAACTCCGCTAACGCTTAATAGTGCGTTTGTTGAATGTAGCACAAAAGCGACAGACCGAGACGCGTGGTCTGGGCCTAAACAAGGTATACAGAGGGAATGGAAATCCTTATGTGGTATTTGCTTCCCACAAGAAATACAATTATTAACTTTGTCTGACATCGGTCTGAGGCAAAGTTTCCCCAACGGGTACTTAGCTTTAAGAAGACTTCGGTTTCCAAATTTTGTAATCTCAGGAGCTGGCCGACCGGCACTTGCGAACTGCTTCTGCTTCGGGCACCGCGCGGCAAGAAAGACTGAAGAAAATGGCGTTGGCTGGATCCTTTATACCCCTGTCGCACTGACGTCAGGGAAGAAGCGACGACAACCGACGCCGGACCTAGACTTTGGAATTCGGACGACCGAGGACCCGCCTGACGGCAGGAGAACCCATCTGTTATGACTGCAGCTGTATGCACGATGAACATCACACCAATAGGATGAATCAAACTCTGGACAGGCTGCGGATTCCGTAGAGTCGAACGGCATGCTTACGCGTAATGGGCAGCCATTCCCGATACTGTAGGCATGTAATCCAATGTAATAGGCATCACAAGGTAATATCATAGTCCTCACTCCCAACCAGGGTGTGAGTGTCAGATGCAAACACCAAATGCAGTGCATTTGCAAATGCGGAAGCAAGCGGGTGTAAGCTTGTTTGGCCATCGGTATCACACTGGTGAAGCAAGGTAGAGGTTAATTGAGTGTAAGAAACTGTAACCGGAGGTTAGCATTGCTTACCTCAGCACAAATCCACGCACAGTGCCTTAATCACTCCGTATTCAATGGCCTTGTTCTGCCCAGCAACAAAATAAACGGCCTCTGCAAGGCTCAACACCAGGACCCTGCACACCACAGCCAATATGATTTACCACTAAGCCATGGCAGATATACAGACATCGGATGTTATCACAAACATATCATCCAGCACAGTCATTCAACAGTATAGGCAATGTATTCCATCATGTAGATGTGTGTGTGTGTTTATGTCCAGATATAGATACATACATATATATAGATATATCAAGAACATCCCATGTGATAACAAAGCATTAAAAAGGAATGAAAAGGGAAACACCAGCAACGCCTGTATTATGTAGTGGTGTTGTCCTATGTAATATCAACACTCCCTCAGACAGACATGTGTCATTAATACATGCAAACATTTGTACATTGGCCAAATACATCATTCTGTGCATTTTATTTACATTAACACAACAGTTCCTGTCCAATCATTATGTGACAACAGTACTCTTGCAAGGTGCTGTGTGCGACATCATCATCATGAAAAAGGTAAATGGGGTAACCATAGAGGGACCAGTAGTGTCGTGTGTACAATGGGGTCATCTGCATCACGTGTACCTGGAACCTTTAGGAGTCATGTGCATACCAGGATTGTGCCCCTGAGAGACAGGGGTGAGGACAACTGGAGTATATTGTGATGCAAATTAAAAAGGTTACATGTATCCAGTGGACACGTGTGTGAAATGGACAGCTATGTATGGGGCAAATGTTCTAGGAACAGATTGACCTTTTGTTTCCGTAGGGTGAGAGTGGGATGTGGGGAAAGGAGAGTAGGTATGCTCGTGGAGGATAGGTTGGGTAGGATGACAGACAAGACAGCATACATGGTCGGTATATGATACATGGGGGGATACACTCTGGACGGGCAGGGGTGTTCGGCAGTCACAAGCCCATGAGCTCCCAGATGGAAACAGTGGGACAGAGGTCCCCACCCATGGGCAGCCACCACTGCACCAAAAAGTACAGTTTTGTACCTACCATAAATGTAGATGTTCGAGTGTATATACTGCTGCAGGCATCACACTTGGGTTATCCTGTCGTCAGGCGGTCCCGCAGTCGGCCGAATCCCAAAGTCCTGGTCCAGTGTCGGTTGTTGTCGCTTCTTCCCTGACGTCAGTGCGACAGGGGTATAAAAGAGGCAGCCAACGCCATTTTCTTCAGTTTTTCTTGCCCCAGATGTCAGGTGCCCCCAACTAGGAAGGCAATACAATAGCTATGCAAAAATACCTTAGTAGATAAATAATAGTACTAGCTGTTAGCAAATATACCATATAGACATGCATCCAATTGATAGATGTACATGGAGTTATAACGAACACCCTGGTATGTAGAGGGGATGGTGGGAGGGTAACCTGGACTGCAGCAGTATATACACTCGAACATCTACATTTATGGTAGGCACAAAACTGTACTATGCTCATCGTGTTATACTGCTGCAGTCATCACACTTGGGTTGAATCCCAAAGCTATGGATGGGTGGCTGGTACTAAACTGGGTTAGGCGAGGCTAGGATGCCCTGCAGAACTGCAGTGGCAAAAACAGCTCTGTTTTTTTGAGTAAAATGGAAGGTGGTAGTGCTTGGTAAAGGTGTGCACTGAACTCCAAGTAGCTGCCTCCAGAATGTCCTTGGTTGGAACCCCTCTGAGAAAGGCTGCTGAGGTTGCTGTAGCCCTGGTAGAATGGGACCTAATATTAACAGGCACTGCTTTCCCATGGTGCGAGTAGCAAAAGCGGATACAATGTGCTATCCATTTGGAGATGGTCTGTTTTGAAATAGCCTTTCCTTGTGAACCTGCAGCAAAGGATACAAAGAGTTGGTCAGTTTTTCTGAAGGTCTTTGTCTTATCTAAATAGCGTAGCTGTCTGTGAATGTCCAAAGAGTGAAGGAGTCTTTCTCCTTTATTCTGGGGGTTTGGATAAAAGGTGGATAAATGAATGGTCTGATTCAAAGCCACACTGGATACTACCTTTGGCATAAAGGTAGGGTTAAGTTCATAAAGAGACTCTGTCCTGATGGAAAATGATGAAAGGTTCCACTGCCATAAGACCCTGCGTGCTGAGGTAATAGTCAGCAACAAAGCTGTTTTCCAAGACAAGTATTGCAGTTCTGCTGAGGAGGCTGGTTCGAAAGGAGGCAGTGTTAATTTTTCTAAAACGAAGTTCAGGTCCCAAGCTGGCATTGGGGGTTTTCTGGGGCGGTCTTATATTCTTAGCCCCTCTGAGAAACTGCCTTAGTAAAGGGTGTGAGAAAATTGGAGGATCCGTATTATATTGAGCTGAAATGGCTGAAGCATGGATCTTAATGGATGAGAATGAAAGGCCTTTGTGTAGCATCTCAGTTAAGTATTGTAGTATTTGAGGGATGTTTGGTATCCAAGGATTTTGGCCTTTAGCCTGGTTCCATGCACAAAATATTTTCCATTTGTCTGAGTAAGTTTTTCTGGTGCTGGGCCTTCTGGCCTCCAAAATGACATTCAGGACATCTTTTGAGAGAAGTGTTGATTGATAATTCAAGGTATTCTCCATGCAGCTAAATTTAAAGTTCTGAGCTGGCTGTGAAGTATCTGAGAGTTTTTCTGAGTCAACAGTAGTGGGAATTGAGACAAGATCCATGGAGGGCTGTGAGTCAAGTTCCTTAGTAATGGGTACCAGTGCTGGCGTAGCCAGTCCGGAGCAATGAGGATCATTTGTGGTGTCTCTGATCTGACTTTCAATAATACCTTGGTCAATAGAGGTAGAGGTGGGAAGGCACAGACTGTCAATGCTGTCCAACTGAATGATAGGGCGTCCACTTTCCAGGGTAGGGAGTGATAAGTCCTTGTGCAAAATTTCTGTAGTTGGCGATTGTTGGGGGAGGCAAATAGATCTATGTCTGGACACCCCCACCTTTGAGTTATCATTGAAAATACTTGTGGGTGTAGTCTCCGCTCATGAGGATCTGCCATATTTCTGCTTAATTCGTCTGCCAATATGTTTTCCTTTCCTGGCAGGAATTGTGCCTGCAGTTGTACTTGGTAAGTCAATGCTGTGTTCCACAAGGTCATTGCCTGTCTGCATAAAGGGTAGGAGTGTGTTCCTCCCTGTTTGTTTATGTACCACATTACTGTGGTGTTGTCTGTCCTTATTAGTAGTTATCCTGGATGCAAGAGGTCCTTGAAGGCTGTCAGTGCATTTTGCACAGCTAGCATCTCCTTTTGATTGATGTGAAGGTGCATTTGTTTTGCAGACCTTTTGCCCTGTATGCACTGTCCTGCCATGTGTGCTCCCCAGGCATAGTCTGAATCTGTTGTCACAGTTTGGTTTGCTGGAGGCAAGATGAAAGGAAGACCCTTGTTTATTTGACATGCTTGAGCCCACCATAGGAACTCTTTTTGAAGGCAGGGAATGAGAGGTATACTTGATTCGAGGCTGTGCCTGTGTTGAGACCATACACTTTTCAGGTACCATTGTAATTTCCTCATATGCAGCTTTGCATATGGGATTAGTTGAATGCAGGATGCCATGAACCCCAATGCCTGCAGGATTTTCCTTGCAGTGAGCTGGGTAAAAGTTGCCATCTTTTTGAAGTACTGAGTCAATTGTTTTTGTTTGTCTGGCGTGAGATAAGCCATCTGGACCATTGTATTTAAGCTGGCACCCAGGAATATTATCTGTTGCGAGGGTATTAGCTTTGACATCTTTTTGTTTACTGTGTACCCTAGGCAACTGAGCAGCTTTGTTACAAATGCCAGATGCTGTAATAGGATGTCCTTGCTGTCCGCTTGGATCAGGCAGTCGTCCAGATATGGATATATTTGTATTCCTCGTTGTCTGCAATATGCAATTACTGATGCCAGGCATTTCATAAGTACTCTGGGCGCAGTAGATAAGCCAAAGGGCAATGCAGAGAATTGATAATGCGTTGTACCTGCCAAAAATCTGAGGTATCTTCTGCAATCTTGTCTGATAGGGACACGCAGGTATGCCTCTTTGAGGTCCAATGTTACCAGCCCCAGCATGGGAAGGAGCTGCTGAAGTGTGAGCATTTTGAATTTGGGCACCTCCAGGTATGTGTTTAGAATTGAGAGGTCTAAAATGGGCCTCCAGGCTTTGTCCTTTCTTGGGACTAGAAACAGTCTTGAGTAAAAACCTTGACCTTGCTCCTTTGTAGGTACCTTTTGAATTGCTTTCATATCCATGAGAGCTGAAATTTGCGTTTGTGCCTCTGCCCATTGGTTTGGAGGCAGATTTGGCATGCCTCTCATCCGTGGTAAAGTGTGGAAATGAAATCTGTAGCCTCGGGTAATAATATCCAGAACCCATTTGTCCTTTGTTATGATGCACCAATTTTGTGGAAATAGAGCCAGTTTTCCTCCCAAAGGTGCTGCCAGGGCAATTTTGCTTGGCAGGCGAAGTGGGAAGTCATTGTGTTTGTTTCCTTAAGGGTTGAGATCTTTCGTCTCCACCTCTTTGAGATGTTGTTTGCCATTGTCTAGGCCTGAAAGAACGTTGTGGCTGCCCTCTGCCCCTTGGGCGTCTGTACCTACCTCTTTGGGGTCTGTCTGATGCAGGAAATGACCAGTTTTTTGATTGCCAGTTTCTGCTGAAACGAGGAGGTTGTACCTGTAGAAAATCTTTAACTGTTTGCATAGATTTTGCCTTTTCTTCCATTTTCTTTAAAACTTCCTCTGCTTTGACACCAAATAACACATCTTTCTGCAATGGAGCATCCAATAACTTTGCTTTGACATGTTCTGGTAAGGCTTGTTCTTTAAGCCAAGCATGCCTACGTATTACAGACCCTGTGATAGCTGCTCTACATGAGGCTTCCAATGAATCAAAACCACACTGTAAGGTATGCTTTCCCACCTGTTCTGCTGCATGCAGCAAATCCTGCATCTCTTTGAAATTAGGTCGATCTGTCTGAGGGATCATTTTCTGCTTTAACTGTGTAATCAAGTACTGTTGGTATTTTAGCATGTGGAACTGGCAGTTTAAGGCCCTCATAGCCAAAGTGGCAGACATATACACTTTCTTCCCCCATCTTTCTAATGCTCTGGAATCTCTTTCAGAAGGAAGTGGATTCTTAGCAGTAGAAGCCTTAACCCCTTTGGGACCCTGGGAAATGGTTTTGGGGTCTGCAGTAGTACTTTTATATAGAAACTTATGAGTATCCGGAACTCGGTAGTATCTGTCTGGTTTAGCTGGTGCAGCAGGTAAGGAATCTGGGTTTAGATTAGATTCGGAGTAAACATCATCCAAAATGTCTAAAACTGGAGGAATTGCTAGGGGTCTATGCTGTGGAAGAAGAAGAAACTCACGGAGTCTTTTCTTAGAGTCAGAGTAATCTTGGCCTTCCCAGTGGAAGTGTTCCCTCATGGTGTGTAAGGTTTCCCCAAAAGAGTAGTCTTCAGGGGGGGGAGACAGAGGGAATGGACTCTTCAGCATCTGAGCCTTCATAAGGAGGGAAGGAGTAATCCTGGTCCTCAGAGTTGCCTGAGGAAATGGATGCTTGGTCAGAGGAAGGATAATCTTCCTCCAGTCTAGGCCTTTTGTCAGGTGGGGGTTGGGATCCCCTAATAAGGGTAATTAAATCCTCAGCCATCTTAAGCATCTGTTTTTTCGGCATAGGGGCCTGTGGGGGGGGGGGGGTGGACCCGGCTTCCCAACTTTCAAGGGAGATTTAAGTTTAGCATAAGACTTAGTAGACATAGTTGTCGGTTTGAAGACACCTTCGAAAGGGCCTATCCAAAATTTCCGGATCACCGTCAGGGCTGGCGTCCGAGGGGTGAGGTGGAACCAGTTCCTGAGGCCCAGCTGCTTCGGTCTGGGAGGCCGTCAAAATTTCTGAATCAGCGTTAGTCAGGGGCTGCATAGGCGCCTCGCTGAAAACCGGAGAACCGGCGTCAGGCCTGGCTGAGACCTTGGTAACTGGTCTAGGCCTCGGCTGCCTGTCCTTATCTTTGCTTTTTTTAATCATTGCTGATGTTGGTTGCTCCGACGGCATGTTATAGTTAAATTTTCTGCCAAAATAATGCTGGGCGAAATCTGCCCGACGCTTAATTGTACATTTGTTGAACTTAGCACAGAACCGACAACCAGAGATGTCGTGGTCTGGGCCAAGGCAAGGAATACAATAAGAATGAAAATCCTTATGAGGTATTTGCTTCCCACAAGAAATGCAATTATTAACTTTGTCTGACATCGGTCTGAGGCAAGAAAAGTTTCCAACGGGTACTTAGCTTTAGAGAAGACTTCGGGCTGAAATTCGATTCGAAAATCTCAGGAGCTGGCCGACCGGCACTTGCGAACTGCTTCTGCTTCGGGCACTGCGCGACAAGAAAGACTGAAGAAAATGGTGTTGGCTGCCTCTTTTATACCCCTGTCGCACTGACGTCAGGGAAGAAGCGACGACAACCGACCAGGACTTTGGGATTCGGCCGACTGCAGGACTGCCTGACGTCAGGATAACCCAAGTGTGATGACTGCAGCAGTATAACACGATGAACATCAGCCGCAAATGTGGCTGTGCTGGGGGCTGTCTAGGAGGGGCAGGCTCACCCTCTTAAATGTGACACTCTGCTCTCGAGCTGGAGTATCTGGCCTCGAAACCCCTTATTGAGCCCCCTACGTACTACATCCGGGACTGTACGACAGCGGACAAGTTCCTGTCTGGACCTGCTCCCAGGAGGGACAAGCCCTATCCTCAGTGGCGGTTCCACCTGAAGGTAGTGCAGAGCCAACAGAGGTAGAGGTCCAAGGCTCGGCCCCAGATGTGCTGGTGCTATGGCCAGCTGAAGTGGGACAGGAGGTTCCACCAGGACCTCCAATCCCATATAGCCTATGGTGTTGCAGTTTTAACACAGATACGGCTTAGTAATAGTCAACAGCATTCAGGATTACTTATAAAACCATGCATAGCTATGACCATCAACCCAACACAACAGATGGCATACATTTGCAGAAGGAGCACAAAACATGCATATATACTGCATGACATCTGTACAAAGTGTAGAAGACTTGTGACTGCAGCTATGAACACCCATTATTGGCATGTCACTGTGAGAACCTCAGGCAGTGACTGTCATACCACTGTTTCATGTGACATATATCCAATCTGGGATGCGATGGCAGTCCAGTACAGTTGTGTACACTTACCATAAATGTAGATGTTCGAGTGTATTCACTGTTGGAGTCATTACATTTGGGTAATCTGCTGGCAGGTTGCCCTCAGTCAGCCTGATTAACTAAGCCTTGGGTCCTGTGTCAGTTGCTGTCCCTTCTTCCATGACGTCAGGTCGTCAGGGGTATAAAACATGCAGCAGATGCCATTACATCAGTCTTTCTTGCCGCACGGTGCCCAAAGCAGAAGCAGTTCGCAAGTGAAACACGAAGAACATCTCTTATCACTATCACCATGTACTGACTGCAATCCTCACACTATGCTTCCGCAGTTCACAGATGTGTGTTCAGTGAGTAACATAAGAAACAAATGGTTACACACACTGCCCAGTCCACAGATGGCCCTACAGATGGGGTTCCCTCACAAACAGAGTACTGTCTTGTCAGTTTTAAAACATGCAGAATAGCCATTACCACACACAACTTGTTAAACTGGCGGCAGTCTCAATGAAGTATAGCTACACTTACATGCTGTAGTCATGTCTGGCACATCACCCTCCTGTCTTTAGGCTATTTGTGTATGTTGCTCGAGGAATATCCAGATATCATCTGTGATGCTGTTTACCAAACACCAGATCCAAGTTCCACTCACATGATGTTCCTAGATATTGTACTGTGTTTCCATGTGATTGGCTATGGGAATGTCACAACAGCTGTTCCACATGCAATCAGCAGGAGGAGGACTGCAATAGGTGCAGAGGCCATCACCTGATCATGACCGTCACTTACAAAACACAAGCTGCTGCTGAGCAGGTGTACAACTCAACATCCACCAGAGAGTGTGGGAGGGACAGACAGAGGCAAAGTACATCAGAGAAGGGCTTTGGAGACTAAAACCTAAGTATCGTCTGTCACACACCTACCAGTACAGGGGTTCAAACCCTGACTGACTAGCCATTACTATTACAAGTGCATGCAGTTACTCCATGTGCCACACAGCTGCCATGTTGGTGTGCTGTAAGAACATATATGTGTGCTGGTGAGCGACATCTGCAACAGAGATATAGTAGACATACATTAGGTGTAGCACACATGGCTGTCCACATGAACGGATGTCATTGTCAACACAACCACGCTCTCTAAGGGACTCAGACACATTGCCACACTTTGCCAGGCTCACAAATACACTTCCTAACTACTTAGTTTGCCACACTGCAGTAATGCACAGGTACTACATGCACCACAGGGGATATCCTGAGGTTCAATGGGCTAGGGCATGTGAACATGTCTGACATCAGTCGGTATGCCAATGGGAGTTATACTGGGTGTGACTGTGGTTGGGAGCAACATATCCCACATGCAGACACAAGGTGCCAGTACTGATATGCATGTGTGCATTGCTTCATGGGTGTGTAGTGGTTTGCTGTGCAAGATGGCTGTACAAGGCTGGGTGAGAGGTATCCTTGGCATCACACCACCCAACAATGGTGTGCAGTGTGGTTCAGGGTGTAGTGTCTGCAATGTCCCACACAGATGGGTACTGTATGAACTGTCCTGTCATCCTGGTTACCACTGTGTATGGCCATTGCTTTGCAATGCATGCCATGTCTGTGTTTGATAGTCCTTGACATGGACATTGCCTGGGATGAGCACATCCCACAATAATGTACAGTGACATGTACAAGTGTACCTGGTTTGGCTGGTACATGTTTTGTACACAGACTGTTATCATCAAATTTGCCAATACTGGCCTGGTGTGGCAGGACCTGCTAATAGACAGCAGGTTGACCCTGCACCTGCATTGATAGCATGATACAGGTATTCCTGGAGTCAGTGGCATCTGTCCGTACAGGGCATGTGTGTAAGGCATTGTATGGCCTTTGTGGATCACATTTGATGGCACCACATATGTTGCAGGCATCCAGTGGGGAACATAGTGAAGATACATCATCCACAATTATGTGCCTACTGTACTGCTGGACAGGGTGCCATGCCCTCTGCAGCCCACTGCAATCACACCATGCCTGCTATATGTCATCAATGTGCAGGGTACTAGCAACATAGCGGGATATTCTAGGCAAGTGTGTTTGTGTATGACACAGGGGTTCAGAACGTATTCCGGGTAATAGTAGGGGTGCATACTTTGTTCTCCAGGCCTTTTGTCAGATGTAGGGGTATGGCTTGCCAACGCAGTCCCTTAGCTGACTGACATCTGTACTCCTCGTGAGGTGGACACTGTGACATATAATACGGACACCATCTAGGAAAACTACAAAAACTGCTCCCCAACATGTCCAGTAGTTAGACACTCCAGATCCACATCTGGAAAAAAAAACACACACAATGCCCGTCTTGGGAAAAGAAATACCCCTGTTTAAAACAGCATTACCCTTACAGCCTACTAATTATTTAAATAATTATTTTTTACATCACAGGATTGCCAAATTATTAATTTAAAATTATATTAAAAATTTTTTTTTCACAGACAACACCACAGTTTTTTTATTAAAATAAAATATTTATACACACACACAACACATGGGGAAACACCCCTTTTTGGGGGAAAAAACAGAAGGGTTTTTTCCAAAAAGGGAAAAAAAATGAAAAGTTAAAACACAAAACAGAAAAAGGGATCTTTTTTGGTTTTAAAAAACATTTTTTTAAATTTTTTTTTTAAAAAATTTTCCCCCCCGGGTTTTCACATAGTTGTCGGTTTGAAGACACCTTCGAGCAGAAGCCTATCCAAAATTTCCGGATCACCGTCAGGGCTGGCGTCCGAGGGGTGAGGTGGAACCAGTTCCTGAGGCCCAGCTGCTTCGGTCTGGGAGGCCGTCAAAATTTCTGAATCAGCGTTAGTCAGGGGCTGCATAGGCGCCTCGCTGAAAACCGGAGAACCGGCGTCAGGCCTGGCTGAGACCTTGGTAACTGGTCTAGGCCTCGGCTGCCTGTCCTTATCTTTGCTTTTTTTAATCATTGCTGATGTTGGTTGCTCCGACGGCATGTTATAGTTAAATTTTCTGCCAAAATAATGCTGGGCGAAATCTGCCCGACGCAATTGTACATTTGTTGAACTTAGCACAGAACCGACAACCAGAGATGTCGTGGTCTGGGCCAAGGCAAGGAATACAATAAGAATGAAAATCCTTATGAGGTATTTGCTTCCCACAAGAAATGCAATTATTAACTTTGTCTGACATCGGTCTGAGGCAAGAAAAGTTTCTAGGTACTTAGCTTTAGAGAAGACTTGGGCTGAAATTCGATTCGAAAATCTCAGGAGCTGGCCGACCGGCACTTGCGAACTGCTTCTGCCGGGCACTGCGCGACAAGAAAGACTGAAGAAAATGGTGTTGGCTGCCTCTTTTATACCCTGTCGCACTGACGTCAGGGAAGAAGCGACGACAACCGACCAGGACTTTGGGATTCGGCCGACTGCAGGACTGCCTGACGTCAGGATAACCCAAGTGTGATGACTGCAGCAGTATAACACGATGAACATCAGCCGCAAATGTGGCTGTGCTGGGGGCTGTCTAGGAGGGGCAGGCTCACCCTCTTAAATGTGACACTCTGCTCTCGAGCTGGAGTATCTGGCCTCGAAACCCCTTATTGAGCCCCCTACGTACTACATCCGGGACTGTACGACAGCGGACAAGTTCCTGTCTGGACCTGCTCCCAGGAGGGACAAGCCCTATCCTCAGTGGCGGTTCCACCTGAAGGTAGTGCAGAGCCAACAGAGGTAGAGGTCCAAGGCTCGGCCCCAGATGTGCTGGTGCTATGGCCAGCTGAAGTGGGACAGGAGGTTCCACCAGGACCTCCAATCCCATATAGCCTATGGTGTTGCAGTTTTAACACAGATACGGCTTAGTAATAGTCAACAGCATTCAGGATTACTTATAAAACCATGCATAGCTATGACCATCAACCCAACACAACAGATGGCATACATTTGCAGAAGGAGCACAAAACATGCATATATACTGCATGACATCTGTACAAAGTGTAGAAGACTTGTGACTGCAGCTATGAACACCCATTATTGGCATGTCACTGTGAGAACCTCAGGCAGTGACTGTCATACCACTGTTTCATGTGACATATATCCAATCTGGGATGCGATGGCAGTCCAGTACAGTTGTGTACACTTACCATAAATGTAGATGTTGAGTGTATTCACTGTTGGAGTCATTACATTTGGGTAATCTGCTGGCAGGTTGCCCTCAGTCAGCCTGATTAACTAAGCCTTGGGTCCTGTGTCAGTTGCTGTCCCTTCTTCCATGACGTCAGGTCGTCAGGGGTATAAAACATGCAGCAGATGCCATTACATCAGTCTTTCTTGCCGCACGGTGCCCAAAGCAGAAGCAGTTCGCAAGTGAAACACGAAGAACATCTCTTATCACTATCACCATGTACTGACTGCAATCCTCACACTATGCTTCCGCAGTTCACAGATGTGTGTTCAGTGAGTAACATAAGAAACAAATGGTTACACACACTGCCCAGTCCACAGATGGCCCTACAGATGGGGGTTCCCTCACAAACAGAGTACTGTCTTGTCAGTTTTAAAACATGCAGAATAGCCATTACCACACACAACTTGTTAAACTGGCGGCAGTCTCAATGAAGTATAGCTACACTTACATGCTGTAGTCATGTCTGGCACATCACCCTCCTGTCTTTAGGCTATTTGTGTATGTTGCTCGAGGAATATCCAGATATCATCTGTGATGCTGTTTACCAAACACCAGATCCAAGTTCCACTCACATGATGTTCCTAGATATTGTACTGTGTTTCCATGTGATTGGCTATGGGAATGTCACAACAGCTGTTCCACATGCAATCAGCAGGAGGAGGACTGCAATAGGTGCAGAGGCCATCACCTGATCATGACCGTCACTTACAAAACACAAGCTGCTGCTGAGCAGGTGTACAACTCAACATCCACCAGAGAGTGTGTGGGAGGGACAGACAGAGGCAAAGTACATCAGAGAAGGGCTTTGGAGACTAAAACCTAAGTATCGTCTGTCACACACCTACCAGTACAGGGGTTCAAACCCTGACTGACTAGCCATTACTATTACAAGTGCATGCAGTTACTCCATGTGCCACACAGCTGCCATGTTGGTGTGCTGTAAGAACATATATGTGTGCTGGTGAGCGACATCTGCAACAGAGATATAGTAGACATACATTAGGTGTAGCACACATGACTGTCCTGATGAACGGATGTCATTGTCAACACAACCACGCTCTCTAAGGGACTCAGACACATTGCCACACTTTGCCAGGCTCACAAATACACTTCCTAACTACTTAGTTTGCCACACTGCAGTAATGCACAGGTACTACATGCACCACAGGGGATATCCTGAGGTTCAATGGGCTAGGGCATGTGAACATGTCTGACATCAGTCGGTATGCCAATGGGAGTTATACTGGGTGTGACTGTGGTTGGGAGCAACATATCCCACATGCAGACACAAGGTGCCAGTACTGATATGCATGTGTGCATTGCTTCATGGGTGTGTAGTGGTTTGCTGTGCAAGATGGCTGTACAAGGCTGGGTGAGAGGTATCCTTGGCATCACACCACCCAACAATGGTGTGCAGTGTGGTTCAGGGGTGTAGTGTCTGCAATGTCCCACACAGATGGGTACTGTATGAACTGTCCTGTCATCCTGGTTACCACTGTGTATGGCCATTGCTTTGCAATGCATGCCATGTCTGTGTTTGATAGTCCTTGACATGGACATTGCCTGGGATGAGCACATCCCACAATAATGTACAGTGACATGTACAAGTGTACCTGGTTTGGCTGGTACATGTTTTGTACACAGACTGTTATCATCAAATTTGCCAATACTGGCCTGGTGTGGCAGGACCTGCTAATAGACAGCAGGTTGACCCTGCACCTGCATTGATAGCATGATACAGGTATTCCTGGAGTCAGTGGCATCTGTCCATTACAGGGCATGTGTGTAAGGCATTGTATGGCCTTTGTGGATCACATTTGATGGCACCACATATGTTGCAGGCATCCAGTGGGGAACATAGTGAAGATACATCATCCACAATTATGTGCCTACTGTACTGCTGGACAGGGTGCCATGCCCTCTGCAGCCCACTGCAATCACACCATGCCTGCTATATGTCATCAATGTGCAGGGTACTAGCAACATAGCGGGATATTCTAGGCAAGTGTGTTTGTGTATGACACAGGGGTTCAGAACGTATTCCGGGTAATAGTAGGGGTGCATACTTTGTTCTCCAGGCCTTTTGTCAGATGTAGGGGTATGGCTTGCCAACGCAGTCCCTTAGCTGACTGACATCTGTACTCCTCGTGAGGTGGACACTGTGACATATAATACGGACACCATCTAGGAAAACTACAAAAACTGCTCCCCAACATGTCCAGTAGTTAGACACTCTCAGCCACCTCCACACAGGCTCTGACTGTCAAGCACACACACACACACACACACACACACCTGCCATGTCTTGGAATAGAACCCCTACCTAACTAGTTTATCACACTACAGCATTACGCAGTTACAGCACACGCTACTGAGATTACTGGGTTACAGCAGTCCCAGAGGTGTATTTCTAGGTGGATGACATCAGCAGGATTGCCAAAGGTGAGTATGTGAATAGTAAAGAGTGTGCATACTCTAAAAAGCATTGTTTCTTTCTCAGGCAGACAGACACACACACGCTTGGCCTTTCTGGGATTAGAACACCTACCAAACTAGTTTATCACACTACAGCATTACGCAGTTACAGCATGCGCCACGGAGATTACTGGGTTACAACTTTCCCAGAGGTGTATTCGTAGGTGGGTGACATCAGCAGGATTGGCAAAGAAGGGCATTTCAAGTGTACTGCGAGTTGTACATGTCTGTTATCTGCGTGTACCCGCTGCTTACTGTCACGAAAACACATTTACACCTGCTTACAACTGCTTAAAAGTGTCTTATTCAGTCCTAATTGACAGTATCAACAAGGCTTGCAGGTCTTGATCCTTGGACCATGGACAGTGAGGTCACTGGACTTACCACTAAGCCATCTGGGTTGTATACATGTTTCATGGATTTTATAATGCACATCTTACCACAGGTATTCCACAGTACTGAAAACAAATGGGACAGTCACTTTGTGTACATATGTACAGTACCGTTGAATGTACTGTACTCTGTGAAACAACAAAGACAAGTCTAAATCTGCACAACTGTCGTAACTACATTATATATATATATATATATATATATATATATATACATATATACACACATGCACCTATGGGATGTGTACACACACACACACATATATATATATATATATATATATATATATATATATATATGCATATACACAGACACAGCTATAGCCAGATATATATATATATATATATATATATATATATATATATATGTATATATACATACACACACACACACACATGTCTGAACACCCTTTGTGACACAGAAGGGTTCCAAAGGAACTGATGCGTACACAAAACAGAGGCATCTCTTGTTTTATAACATTTAAATCTTAATCAGTTCACCAGAGAAGGGATGGTTGTTGTGTATGTGGAGTTTGGGGAGGGGAATGATGACTAATGTAATCTACCCCAGGGATTGTGGAGTTTGGGTGGGGGAATGACGGGTATGGACTTAAACCCCGGCGACCACTTCTGTGTCACTGCTCGACAGTGGCACAGGAAAATAACATACCCAACTGTAGTCGTTCTTGACTGTGTATTCTTTACCATTCCTAACTATGTAATACTTTGTAGACACCAGTCACCACAGACGGCCACTATTGTGTGCAGCATGTTAAAAGACATTACACATGTGTAAGCCTGGCTACAGGGTAGTCACACACACAAGCACACACACACTTGCCAGTATTGTACATACACGTCTTGCCTATGTAAAGGTAACTACTACAGTGGTATGCATTTGGGGTATGTGCCACAGAACACATACAATTACACTTACTCTGATTCCACTTCTGAGCTGGGTGACATCACAGGACTGATTACTTGCAGTGGGGAGGGGAGAAAAGAGAGGTTTAGCAGTTGACAAGGATAAAGGCCAGTGCAAAAGGTAGTATCTCTTTGGAATGCAGCAAAACCCGCCGTCATGACAGGATGCAGTCACAAATACACACACAAACAACCACACTCAGCCATTTGCAGACACACACACACAAACACACACACACACACAAACACACGCACACAGTTGCCAGTGGTGGGAATCAGAACTCCTGCCTATCTACAGATCACTATTACAGTACTATGCAGTTACGAGACATGCCACAGAGATTACACATTCCAAGGCAGTCAGAATGCACTTCTAAGATTGAGGACAACAACTGGGATAATGACAGTCATGATGTACATAGCTGTAAACCTCTATGTTTAAAGTAGGTGTCTATTACAACCTGTATGCACAAACAAGACACATCATCTGCAGGTTGTACAAAGGTAGGCCTGAGAGGTATAGTTGTAGCATGCCAGGAACCTAAACTGGAGTATGCCCATCTGTGGAATAGACAACTACTATCACTATACAGGGTTACAGTGGTCATGCTCATACACACAGAACTTGTTTGGATGCATTGACTCCAATTACACAAGGTGACAGTGGGCATGCTCATACACCTAGTAGCACAGGGCCATTTGGGATGCACTATGACTACAACTACATAAACACTGGAATATTTTGACAATTGATGAGAATATAGCACAACTTGTAGGTGAGAAACCTAAATATTCCTATAAGAATACCAAATCCCTTAAGAGGATGCTTTGTTATGAGGGAAATACACAAGATATTATACGTTCTGATAGGCAAGGTATGTTTGCATGCAGGAGTTGCAATCAATGCATATTTATGAGAAATATTAATACTTTCAGACACCCAGATACAGGGAAGATATATATATATATATATTTAAGCATTATGCAGATTGCAAATCGATAAATTTAGTCTACCTAGCACAGTGCATTAAGTGTGAATCGTTTTATGTAGGGATGACTAACAGATCCCTGAGGGAGAGAGCATATGTATGCCATTAGGAGGGAAGATGAACACAATGCTTTGGTGAGACATACCATCAACAATGATACAAGCCATAAATTTAATTTTTTAGTGATAGAACTTATCAATACCAGTGTTAGACTAGGTGACACTAAGAACTACACAGAAAGAAGAGAATAAGTGGATACTTAGATTACAAGCCAATAGGGGACATGGGCTCAATGAGAAACTATGTCTGAAACCCTTTTTAAAGGATAGACCAATGAATCGATGAACATGTTACCCCCAGCAAAACCTTATCGTTGAGTCCTTTATTGACCTCTTTCTTTCTTTAGTGAGATTTCTCCCCCCCCCCCATGTCATGTTTGTTTGAATTTGTTTCTTGCCTTTGTATTTATCTGTTTCAGACCTATTTAATATATTATTTCCTTTAGTCCCCTTTTTATAGGATTGTTTGTGTTTTGTTTTATATATTATAGAGCTTTTTGGATATCAAATAGATAGTGTTAAATGTCATAAAGTGTCTGTAGTGCCTACTTATATATTTACATATTTTAGTTTTTATCCTTGTTTTTAAATAATATAGTGTTTTTATTATACCTATTAAATTATACTATAAATGCTTTTAATATATTGATTTGTTTTACCATACATTCAGGTGCTGTTACTTCAGTGATGTAGGAAGTGTGATATAGCTTTTAGAGTAGATTGGATAGTAATTAACTAAAGGGACATGTGATGCATTATCTCTATTTATTTGAATTGTGTATTTGAATCCTGTACAGTCTGAAGAAGTGTTCTGAGCAACACAAAAGTGCTTACTGTTTTTTGCTTTACATATTAAACTGTGCTGTTTGTCAGTTCAGCCAGTGGCATGCCTTGGAGTTATTTTCACTTCTACTCATACAACATAAATGACATTACCATAGCTTTCGTTATCCTTTCTACATACAGGTGGCTACAGTCATTACAAACATGCCCATGGCAGATAGCATGCTAACAGTACATAAGGTTTGATATCTATGTTAACAGAGGTAATATTCCCCCTCTACTGGTCACCCATGACACCTATCATATCATACAACAACCCATGTGGCATGTATGTCATTAGACACGTCCACCTAATGCAATGCCTACAAACATACCCAAATAACAGGATCACAGGACCTACATAAGGCCTGTATTGACAGATTCAGGGAACTCTAGCTCTGCTCTGTATGTTCCTGGGTAGTCACAGGTGATATGTTCATGACATGTACAGCCATGTGTGCCTACAGCTCCTACATATACCCCATGTCAACAATTGCAAGCCATGCATGCTGTGTGCTGTCTGGACATTAGCCTTAGTACCACAATAGCCAGTACGTACTGGGGTGAGATGTTTACAAGCCACAGACCTCGCACATGCTTGAATGAGTGTACTGCCTAGCTCTAACAGAGCACATTGCTGGCACTCTTCCAGTAAACATGAGGTGTGTGTGGCAAATATAGTGTGCTCACAGTTGACCATTACAGTGCCCTGGATTCACAATGGCACTGTCAAGTAACAGTTTGTAGGAGCATGACATGGAATAATGCTGTGTGTGTCTTGCTGATATGTGCTGTTGACATATATGTACACTTGGCTACTCAGTGAAGGTGGTTGTGTGTCCTACCAGTACATGAATAAAACATCCATTATGGTGTAATGCTCAGCTATGTTTCACACATGGCGTGGAGAAGGTGTGGAATGCATCCTCTTGACCTGCTTGTCCACTTACTGATGAAGACCGCATATGTGTACATTTGATGTTTGTTTACATTCTATGCATGTGCAGTGTCTGATGTTTGAAGGTGAGTATCGTCTTAGTACATCATGCTGTTGCAATACAGCCTCAACATTGCCAACTGTATATGGTGATATGCTCAAAGTACAGTAAGCTGTACATGAGGTATGGACAGATGTTTGAACATGACTCTAAGTGGTGGGGCTACTTTGCAGATGAATGATTATGGAGGACAGTTCACTGGTGTGTTACAACCATTCCTACAATAACCTGTGTAACTGCTAAGGTCGGGTTTTGTTAATTGAAGTGGATGACTGACAATGTAGAATGCAGTAAGGTGTGACACTGAAGGCAAACCTCTTGACACCTGTAACAGTAACACCTCCCCTGTGCATGTATTGTGCATATATCAGCACAGTTGGCAAAGGAAAGAATCAGTACGCTTTGTAGCAAATGCGATAGTTCTGTACTTCTGTAATACCTATCATGAGATGGGCAGGTGTTTGATGCACAGTACCAGCATGTGTGGGTGTCTGTGTGTCCATATATGTCACGTATGGTTGGGAATACATCCCACATGTTTTTCACTCTCCTGAACACTATTGTTGACATCAGTACAGAATGAAATGTAGAAAGAAAGACATAAGCAGGTCGTTGAACCTCACACGTCAAGTGTCTGTATGTGTCTGACATAGGTGTATATCTTTGTGAATGCCACATTGTGTGTGTGTGTGTGTGTGTGTGTGTGTGTGTGTGTGTGTGTGTGTGTGTGTGTGTGTGTGTGTGTGTGTGTATGGCTGTCCAGTCCCAGGAGTGAGGCTGTATTTTACCATAGTGAAATGTCAATGTTCCCTCCCCCCATCCACTCAATGCAATCTAGCATCCCTGTTAATATCATCAATCTTAGATGGGCATTCTAACCGCCTGTTAACATATACACCCTGGGGTGCGACTTGCAACATAGCCTACTGATGAACCCCCCTCCCCACATACACTCATTGCACTGTAATATCCCTGTCGATGTCCTCGATCTTAGGCCATTCCAACTACCTGTACATGTGTAATCTCTGTGGCGCGTCTTGTAATTACATAGTACTACAATGATGATTTGCACATAGGCAGGGGTACTCATCCGAACACTGGCAAATGTGTGTGTGTGTGTGTGTGTGTGTGTGTGTGTGTGTGTGTGTGTGTGTGTGTGTGTGTGTGTGTGTGTGTGTGTATGTGTGTGTGTCAGAGTGTGTGTTACTGTGTCTGTGAATCCTTGAGTGTGTGGGTGTGTCTGTGTTTGCATCCTGTCATGGCAGCGGGTATTACTGCTTCTCAATGAGAAGCCACTATTTCCACTGGCCTTTACCTTTGTCATCCGCTATACCACTCATTTACCTCCTCCCCGCTCCAGGTAACTATACCTGTGATGTCACCCACTATGGATGTGATGGCTCTGAACACAGTAGCTTACTACACAGCTATCATGCTCTTGGATCATTAGAACAGTAAACATAATTGAAACATGTAAGATTATAACTGTGATGTGGAAGCTACAAAGTGCATGCAGTATTGTCATACAGACCTGTGAGTAGTCAACATGTATATATGGGACACTAACCACAGACACTGACATCCCCTAGCACATGCAACTACACCTGAAAGAGGAAAACAGAACTGCAAGATCAACATGCTGTTAGTGTTGTTACACATGATACATACTGTCAAACATACAAAATGCATTCTAAAACTGTAATACATGGTATGTCTGCTGCCTGTCAACACTAAACAATATTAAGCTACAACTATCTACCTAGTATGTTCACCCTGTGCATGAGACCATATGAGCATGTCCCTGCACCGATGGTGTGGATGACACGGATGCGGCACAGGCATCATCATATGCAAAGGGTGATAATGTTTGCCAGAGGCCTAGGCTGCGCCATTGGATGACATCATGTGTGTGTGTTAGGGCCTGTGATATCATTGGGCATGTGTGGATGTTATGCGTGTGTGTGTGTTGAGGTGCCCTACATTTGTTTCTGGTGTATGTGTATGCATGCACACAGGTCTGGCATGTGGCTGGCCTACACAGGGGTATTATTGACAGCTGCAGACTGTACAAGGCAGGTTTCACAGTTCACGGTGTCCGGCCATGGCCATGTAACCTGCGCCTGCCAGAGGTTGCACAGGCACTACCAGGCAGAGTTCCAGATTGGGTACTGTCTTATGACATGTCCACTGGAATCGTGTCCCTGTTGGGACTTTCCAGGACCACGTGCACATGGCCTGCTGTGTCCTGGTGTGGACTGCACAGCACCAGCTGCACTGCTGCTGCTACCGCCACTATGGGAGCGGGCATGTGCAGCAGTATGTTCACATAGACCTTCAACAGGTGATGTAGCTGACCTACGTCCACGTGCCCGACACCTCACTCCCACCAGATGTTCCAGCACAGACATTCCATGCTTGAGGATTGACATGCCATGGTCAAGGACTCCCACCATGTCACCCAATCGTCTATCTAAAACATCTGCAAGATGATGGGAAGCATTTGCAATTGCCTGGATGTTGTCAGTTAATGAACGGACAGCAGACCTCTGAAGCCTCAGACCTTCTCTATTGTGCCGTTCAGCACATGCCTGTGCCTCCATTACAGCCCAAAACATGCGTCTGGTGACTTCAGCTGATGTGCTTTGTCTCGAAGGGGCATGTTGGCCAGTGGTCCTTCTACGAGCAGCACTGGGCACATGCTTGTGTGGGACATCACCAGTCAGTTGATTGGGATCATGGTGTGCAGGCACACCTTCCATAGTCTCCACACTTCCCTGTTCCATGCTACCACCCGCCAACTGTCCTTCCTCTATGGCCAGTGGTGATGGTGTATGTGTAGGCAGGGGAACTGTGTGCAAGGATGAGGGGGATACAGGTGGAATGGCAACCAATGGCACAGATTAAGCCCCTGACAACCCTGCCTGTGCCGCAATCATACTTTCATCATCACCGCTAGAGTCTGTGGGGACACTAACATCAGGCGGACTGCAGGAGGGCAAAGCACCTACATCAACACCTGTGAGGAGAAGACAAGAACTGTACATTACAAGTTATACCACACAGACACACACAGACACATGCTATGGCACCCAACGGCATGCATCATGCACGTGATATGGCAGATGGCATTCAGCTTAGACAATTATAGTGGTAGTTATCATACATCCCTGAGTTGCACACAACAGCATGTATGAGGTATAGCAGACTGCATGCACCTTACACAATTATAGTGGTGGTTAGCATACATACCTGTATTGCAAAATTTGTGTTAGTAGCTTTTGCCCCATACCTGCAACACAATGCATGTACTATGCACCACTGCACCGCACTGCCATGGTGTGTGCAACATACACCACATGTTAACAGACAATAGCTGACCTTTGTACATCTGCCACTGATGCTTTGTGTTGGCCACTGCCCTTATGTGTGAGGACATGAGCAGAAGGGTATGTTGACTGAATACTATTGTTTTCCTGAGCCCTAGCTTGTATATCTCCCCCAAAGCAGTGCATGTCTGTTCAACATTATTCCACCTACCCCTGAGCTGAATCTACAGACATTGTGCATGTGGCTGTACACTCGTTTGACATGGCTGTCCCTACTTTGCAATGGTGCCACAGACCAGCACAGGTTTACAGTACACCGGCCTGATGTGTGGCGTATGACCTTGCCAATCACATGCAGTATGACACGTCTTCTGCTGACGTGCTGAATGACATGCATACATGTGTAACACAATGGTGTCCTTTCCAATCTACAGTACAATAATGTTGTCCCAATGCAGGGACGTGTTATACTAACATGGGCCTTCAGCTGACGCAATGTTGTCTGTCCACCCTACAAATATGCAGTGACATACCACACATTGTGCTGACGTGCATAGCTATTACAGGGCATCATGTGGCTTCACTACTGCTATACAGTGTGAGTTACTGACACAGTTCATAACCATGACTGTGTTCACATACAACACATATCTAATGTGAAATGTGGCCCACATCACTGAGGTGTATACACACTAAACCCTAATGTGGAATGTGTGACACAGGTCACAGAAGGGTACACGGATGACACCCCTGCACATCTGCAACCTTATTATTGATTCCTGGCAACTATGCCCACAAATGGCTAACTTAGCAGTACTCTATGTTCCACATGCCATCTGTGTACCTCACACACATGAGGAGCAGGCATAACAGTGATGTCTGACACTAGCAAGGTGAATGTACTGTATCTGTGGCCTGATGTGGTTGTATGTGTACATTGTGCAACACATGTATGTATTTGGATACTGTATAGGTGAATGCTTTCATGTCGTGATACACTCAAGATGTTCAAGACATGTTATGTGGTGGTTTCATTTTATGCCTACACAAGCTGTGCACAGGCCTGTATGATGTTTAGTGTTTCACATCTGCAATATCATTACACAAAGGCCATAGGTGTATTGTGTCGAGCCAATGTACAACAGGGTGTACACACATGTACATCACTTCTGTGTGTGTTGCTTCATGTCTCTGGCCATCCTCCATGGCCATGTGTACACATGTTCTGTCCAATGGTTGTGATGGCCATCTATTTCACATGTCATTGTTAACCCATATGACATACAGCCATAGATGTCATATGCTACACTGAGGACAGGGTTATGCAGACAAAGGGTGGTATGTATGTGATGTGAGACAGCATGTTTTGCAGGATAGTTGGGCAGTGTTGCAGTCAGCCTACTACATGTCATGGACATGTCAGATAGCACAGGACATTGTGTGACATTCATAGCAAGGGTATAACCCACAAGGGTGTATCCTGTGGGCCGGTCATACTCCAGCTCCAACACATTTAGAGTGAGTGTGCATATATGCTCGCTGTACAGTACTGTTTGTATTCCCAACATGTGTAATGCTGACATGTAGTACCTGGCCCTACAGTGAAACACACCTCCATCATTGTATTCACAGTTGTCCACACATCTGGCAATGACAGTCTGGAAGGTTTAGTGTAGGTGTTTTATATAGTCTTCAATTGTTTCACATGGGTAACCACTGTGATGCATTGCAGGTCTGACCAGTGTATATTAACAGGACCACCATACATTATGTATACGGGTGTTATGGCAGATAACATGCAATTAATATGATCTGTGCATTATCAAGCCTGGTAAATAATAACAATCTCATCTGACACAGGCTGCTGTCGCTGCAAAACGTCAGAGGTACATAAACAGGAATGTCACAGCAGTAAGATCATTATCCACACCTGTGTGATAGCTACAGGGTGCAATGTCCATGTTAGAACATAAGCCAGTACAATACACTATACTATGGAGTATGCACATCTATGCATACATAGAGTAGCAGACTATAGTATGTGGCATGTGTGCATACATGCCTTGCATATGATGTTACATTACATATTGTACAGTAACACATGTAACTATGTGAAATATAGTTGTGTTATATATGCAGTACTAACTTACCAGGCAACTCCAGGCTCAGTGGTTGAGAGACACCCATCTCCACAATACCAGCTAAAGCTTGTGGATGGAGGTCTGCAGGTGTCCCCAGGTTGGCCAGTAGCTCCTCAGTACGTGTGAGTGGCCCCCCACCTGTTGCACCTTGTTCCCTGGCGACTGCATTAGCATGCTGTTTTGCCCGTCTTATGAGGTCGGAGCAGTGTCGGCGCACCTGCTGATAGGTGCGATTTTGACATAATTTACCCTCCTGTGGAGTTCCTCCCACAGGGCATCCCGCTGCTGTGCATCCTGTGGCACATGGCTGAAGAGTGTTGAATGGTTGTCGAGGAGGTATGGGATGAGGACCTCATCCTCCAAGCGGGTGTACGCTGGCAGCCTGCTATGCGGCATACCTGGAAGATGTAATGATGGAGAGAGGTCACAGTAACTCACAGAGAAGTACAGAAGTACAGCTGAACATACATGTGTGTCACATTTTTTAAGATTACAAGTAAGTCTTTGCAAATCTACATGACACTAACACCACTGACATGTTTTAAGTCACACACATTTGATACTTACTGGTGATGTGATGTTATCACCATATATGTGTGTGTCATGTGATGACATTGCTCATAATCCATGTGGATGTTGTCTTGATGTGGGCATGTCTGTTTGCCTGTACTGGTGTCTTTACCTATCAGCATATGCCTGGATGTGTTCACATTAATGCAATTGTCCTCAATGTTGTGTATATGTTACATACATAGTCATACATAGCCTTTAGGAACGTGACCTGAGACTTGCTCACAGAATGTTTAACATGTATGTGTTTTGCCATATACATCTACATGGCACTGTACAGCTGTGTAGCATTCTGCCATGTATTGCCTGTGTTGCACATGTGAAACACATGGGACAATAGCTAGCCTGATGGTATTTGCAGGGTTGGATATCAACTATAGCATGTATGGTCATAGTGAACTAGTAGACTATATGCCCTGGGCCACTTATGAGCCAAGGCAGATAGGTTACCTAGCTGTAGGCAACAGACAGGTAAGTTTCAGTGGCCAGTTCAAGCAGTGCCACAGAACTGATCCACAGGGTTACTGATATATTTGGCATGTGGTCATCACACCATGTCACAGAGAGGGGTGATGTGCAGCTTCGCTGGACAGGGATGCATAGTATGGCAAGAGTACATTAAGTATATGGGACAGAGATCTGTCAGGCATGTTGTGATCCTTGTACTAGAAAGGTGGGTGTCCATGAAGTATGGGACAGATATCTGTCAGGCATGTTGTGATCCTTAAACTAGAAAGGTGGATGTCTATGAAGTATGTGTTTATTTGGGATCAGGATGTGCTAAGTGTAGCATGTCCAACATCTCTGGGTTGGACATGGCTTTATTCAGGGTAGGCTGCATGCTACATAGTGGAGCTAGGGATTGGGAAGGGCAGTGTAGGCCATCTTCACATGGGCAATAACCCTTAAAGGAAATATGTGACATATTATGGGTCACGAGTGTCGAGTATGGCTGAACAATTATCTCTATATTCATGGATGGCACCCTGTCATGATTAGAGGTGCCACATACAACTACCTGACTGGTGTGGTGAAGTAACTATCAAAGGAAAGACTACTGTCCAGCTGCATCCCATACACACACAGTTGCCATTACGTTGACCGCTGCCTAGGTGGTAGCTCATGGGTACAGGGTTTTTAACACAGGGGATGACAATGCAATACTTAGCTGTCAGACTGTGGCCATACTTCACACACCACACATCTGACACACAAAGGCCCTTCTGTATGTTGAATTCAGCACACATTGAGTCAACTATTGCTCCTAGTTCATAGTCATTTGCAAACATCAATAGGCAGATGCCTTCTGTGTTAGTCTGTGTGGTATAGAAAAAAGAGGGGGAGTACCAGGAATGAACCCTGTATTACTGTGGCTGGCACTGGTTTGATGTGCGTGTATTAGTCAGACACCTTCTGTAGGGTTAGTTCTGCCAGCAGTCCAGTTGCCAACCACTCTTGTGACATAGGAATATACATCTAGTTTATGGAGTGTAGCTGGAACACAGTATGGGTGATGGTGTCCTAAGAACTGGCAAGGTCATGATATGCTGTGTGAATCAACCTTACTGTCATCTACATCTGTACTGAGTACATCAAATACGCTGATCACGGTTCATGGCCTTACAGACCAGACTCAGCAGGGTAGTAGTGCACTATTTCCCATTATCAATGGTGTCTCACCCTTTGTGGGGTGTGATAACTGTTGCTGTGCACCATTCAGTGTGTACACAGCCTGACATAGAGCTATGATTGAACATGGTGTGTATGTGGAGAGCTGATTGTTCTTACATTTGTTTAGGATACACTATGGGATGTTGACAGGTCCCATGAAAGCTGTATGTATGGCTTTAGAGTGTGCAGCTTGTACCTGCATAGTTGTTATTACAGGGGCTCTGCAGTGTATATGGATATATAACTATGTGTACCTGTTGGGGGGGGGGTGGGAGTGGGTTTAGGTTCTCCAAGACCCTATCTGGATGAACAGGTGCTATTTCTGTAGGTGCAGTACTTCCCATGCCACAGTGCTGTGCAGCACGGCAGGTCTTGTTGCCATTACGATTAATGACACAGTTATAGAATGCTCTGTGGTTGGCCTCATAATATGTGGCTGATTAGTTTCACAGTAGCTTTGTGTGGTTTTATATGGTGTATCTGCATCTTACTGTGGCTGACCAGGGATCACCTACACTCATGTGTGTTCACTCTTGCAACAGTTACTATCTTCTGTGTTACAGTTTAAAGCATGGTACCACCAGTTTGCCTTCTTGTTTGTGTTTGGGTGAATCTTGGCTCTGTTTCAATGGCACAATCATTGCACGTATGTGACTGCTTAAGGTTCATTTGTACAGGATTCAGCATTTGCACATGCACTGTCCACTTGCATGGGTGCCATGACAGTCACCACTTTGCTCTTAGGAAGCATAACATTGGCTTTGGAGACTGACTACATGTAGCATACTGTTAGCCCTGTTTGTGCGACTATTGTGATCCAGGTCACTGGAGTTGATGGAATCCAACATGCATTGAGTGCAGGTGTTGGTACATGAGGAGTCCTCCCAGTTCCTAATGGAATAGTTGAGAGTAGCTATTATTATGGTTTTCTGTCTCAAACCTAATCTTCCCCATTACAGCACATTATGACAGTTGGGAAATCCGTGGCATGGTGTGTGATCTGTCGCAAGGTGCAATTTGAATTCCACTTTGGCACAAAGGTAGTTGCTCAGCATAATGCATCTGAAGTTATGCAAGTGCAACTAGCGTAGGGGTGTACATATCCTTCAGGAATGTGTTCCAATAAAGGATAATGGGCAAGAGGTGAGGTATGTGTTATAACATGGTCATGTAGGTGTGCTCTCCGGAGCGTTGAAACATGTCTCAGCCACTGCACAGGTATGTTCTCCATATTAGGAATTGATATATGTGTGTCCATATAGTGTTTCTGACATGTATCATTGTGTAGCGAGACCAGCAGTTTATTGCTTGGTTGTCCCTGTAACAGCAGTGGAACTTCACTTGAACTGTGCATGATGAAGGCACTATAGGGGAAGCATGAACCCTAGGCAGTATCCAGATTCCTAGGGGTGACAGGTACAGGCCCTGTCTGGCAAAGCATCATGGTCTGTCAACCATGTTATCCCAGGCAGACAGATACTGGATACCCCTTGACTTGCACCACTACATTAGACAATTGTGGAATACAATCCTTTTGTCCCTGTACTGCAGTATCATTCTGGCCAGTGGCAGAATGCTACCCAGGCCATAGGACATACCTGCATGGGCTACAAGACCTGACAGTTCGTACATGTGTTTCCAAGCAGTCCAGGCTACTGCATCGCAGGTCCTGCACAACAACATGGAATATGCCAGAGCCATGTGTATCATTCAAAAGGTCGTCTGAGTGTATGGGTATGTGGCTAATCATGGCAGACAGGCAGCTGACAGTATGTATGCCCTCGTATAGGTTGGTGTGTAACATAGTGCTAGAGTTTGCATTCAAAAATGAGTACTGTTGGGCATGTTTCCAGCCACGTGTTCTGAGGTGTGGCACAATTATGCAAAGTATGTCATACAGTTTGTGTATTTTGTTGTCTGTCTCTTCCAGCTTGGGAGGTCACTTGTTTGGCCAGATACTTAGAAGCGTTTGTGAATGTGTGTTATTTCTGGTAGTATGTGTGGGTGTCCTTACTGTGTTCTGGTAAGGGTATGTGTTGGTTGTGATGAAGAGATGCATGTGTTAACCTACACTTCATGACTGTCCAGTCCAGTCATGGTTGTAGACTGGATTGCCTTCCCACTTATCTCAGCAGCTGCATCCCAGACAATGTGTGGGGTGTGGTGTTAGGTGGTTTGGCAGTGTACATGGCATAGAGATTACATTCCCCCTGGATGGCCACATATGCAAAGCTGACATTAGTAAACACTAGTAGCTGACTAGTGGACATGCCTGTATGAGCATTCAGTACAAGTACCAAGTACTGTATTTAGTTTACTTATTGCTTATGAAGATGTTTTAGACAGTGATGTTCATATGTAAATATTTGTGTTATGGACGTGATGACACTGGCTGTTACGGAAACATTGTAGCTACCTTTAGCAGCAATCCTCCTCTGAGGAGCACATCACATCCTGATAGCTGATTACAGATGATGCAAGTGTCTACAGGTCTGTTTCCTTCTCTGGGTATACACTCACATATCCACCAGGACCATAAACTCTGTTGGGCCCAGACACCCACTCCCCAAACAGAGTCATGTATCAATAGACTCTGATGCCACTATCAACATGATCAGGATATAATCAGATAGTGTAAGCCATCACCTATGAAGCGGCTATTACACATGGGCAGCAGTCTCCTACATCTTACACTCCTACTGCAGATGTTACACTGGAGTTAAAGATGATAAGCAACCTGTTTCATTACCAGTACTGTGCACTACCTTACATACAGTATGTGCAAGTGACTGTTGGGTTGGCAATGAGAGGTTAGGCTACACAAACCTGGCAGTTCAACCAGTGTGTGTCTACTCTCAATATCCACTCTATGTACATGTGCACATAGCCATTTGGCCCAGCCCTGTAACAAGGGTCACTACACATTTGCATAACATGCACACATGCATATCTATTATTGCTTGCAAACGATAATAGAGAGGTCCAGCCCTGTAACAAGGGTTACTACACATTTGCATAACATGTACACATGCACAGCTGTTACTGCTTGCAAACAATACTAGAGAGGTGGATATTACATGTGTTATGTGCATGGATAGTTACCTAGCATTTCCAATTATCTTTGCTATCATGCTGCTAAATTGTCAGATGAATACAAGTCATAAGTATCCTGTTATTGAGTATTCTAATTGCCAAAATACATAACTACTGTTTGCATAACATAATAGAAATGCTATGCAGAATGGAATACAGATCTGCCTAAAATACTGTACATTACACAGTTGTTGGCACAATATCCCACAATGCAAACCATATTTGCACAGTAAGCCCACCTTTGGCATGTTCATCTTACTTATACACCCATACACATGTTGACTGTTACAATATATCGACATATACTATCCCCTGTTAAAGCACACACTTGTTGGACCAATCCTGACACTGACAGTGGCTGGAAGTGAAATGGTGAGTTCCAAGCCCATAATATCCCTTGTGGTGTATGAGGAGATTGTGTTGTGACCTACAGTAGTACACACATAGAATACTAAAAGCATTACTACTGCTCAACAATACATCGCTACAAGATGGCTATTTCCACTATATGCATTGATTACACTGTAATTCTTACAGAACAGGTACTACATACACACACATACTATATGTTATACATACCTTCTTAGTAATTGGAAGTGTTATTGACTAGTATAATACACGTTTTCGGTTTGTCTTTCAGTGTTTTGTACTGTCCTACAAGTAGATACAGATGGTTTGAATGTGTGACAAGGCAACCTTTTATAGTTACAGATCAGTAACGTGCTATCCCGATAACCAATTGGTGCTCCTAAGTAGCTAATTACATGCACATCAGATGCACTGCTACTGTCTTAGCCAATGCCATGGCAACAGTGAAGTATAACTGAGTACTCCACTTGGGCGTTGTCCCTTTGCCTTACTTGTGAGGAATACAGTCTGGAAGTGTTGTTTGAAATCTATTGCAACAGCTGTATGAAGATGAACAGTAATATATTGTGTGTAATGCCTAGGGGATTTGGTCTAAATGTGAGTACTGCTGTTATATTTCTGAACATTGCTACTTGTACATGGTTTGCCTGTACCTAATACTTCTGCATATGTTTCAGTCTGGCCAGGATGTTTGACCAGCTCAAGGCTGCACAGCTATACATATAACATTAGGGGGTATACAGTGTGCTTACCAGACATATTTAGTTTGGTGTTAATGTGTATCATACTGTGCTGATAATCAGTATTCGGTAACACTTCCTAGTGTACGAACCTTTCAACCCTCTGAAACGGGATTAGTTCATACAAACCCTGTAATATCAGCAGCTGTTCAATTGTATAACAGCAACTATTTCACATAGGGCCATGTCAGTGTGTCTGTGTCCAGGTATGTTAAGGTTTCAGCAGATGTTGTACAGTAGTTGAATAATCGGTTATGGTATGACAGTATGTATTGATGTAATTATTTTGGTTGTGGGGTAGATGTTGGTGGGTGTATATAGCACATGAAGGTGTGCAGGAAACCCTTTTATACAACTTCTGTATGTGTGCGGGTGCTCTTTCCCTATGTGAGCACCTATCCCTTAGTGAACTAATACTATGGTAATTGCAGGCTGATTCACTAAGGCACTGTTAAATGCTTCCTGTATAGCATGCAGGTACTGTTAGTCCTTGAATCATTTTAGCAATACATTGGAATGTAATAAAGTTATGCTAAATGAAAGCTGTCTGTGTATTTCTGTCATGGATATTTGCAGTCATTGCAGTTGTGTTGGTGACTGTGTCCATAGAACATATTTGTAATAGTGTACTGGCATATACTCTTCATATGTTATGTTCATATTGTTTGGGGGTATGTCATACTCAGATATGAACACTTCGGATGCTGTCTACACACATGTATGTGTGTGTGTGTGTGTATATATATATATATATATATATATATATATATATATATATATATGTATATATCTATATAATGTGTATATGTATATAGATAGAATATATATTATTGCATACGTTTATCTGTACCTCCATAGATGTGTAGCTGTTTTTAACATATCTATATATCTACATATATATGTAGATCTGTATATATCGACATGTCTCTATGTATCTCTCTCTCTTTATATATATATATATATATATATATATATATATATATATATATATATATATATATATATATATATATATATATGTATATCTATATATCTATATATATGAGCATACACCTTTCATTGGGTATATGGCGGGTTGTCCTATTTCAACACATTCCTCCCTTTTGTGTTTTAACCTGTCTGCATACACAACTGGGATAGGTACATTTCAGGTAGCTTAGTGTTAGGTTACTCTGAGGATGGAGTACATGGTTGCGGGTCCTAATCCTGGAAGGTGTTATTATTTTACCTCTCAGAGTACGCAATGGTAGGGAAAGTGTGAATAACATACATTTAAGCTGTTGTAAGCAGGTTTGCCCGTGGTCTGCACGACGTTAAGCAAAGGTTAAACCTGTGAAGCGCTTCTCCGTTTACTGTAAGTGTCACTTACCATTGCGCAAACCCGTGGAAACCCGCTTACAACTGCTTAAAAGTGCTTTAATCCATCTGCATCCAACAGCTCTTACTCTGGCCCTTAAAATAACTTAACAGCCCTTGCAGGTCTTGAACCCGGGACCATGAACACCACAATCACTGACTTTACCACTAAGGCATCTGAGATGTGTACAAATGTTATGGTGTTTAGAATATACATTTTACTACAGGCATTCCTCACTACTGAAAACAAATGTGACAGTCAGTTGGTGTACATATGTCTGATGCATGTTAATGTTCATATGTTTGTGAAATTAGGTGTTGCAATGTGACATGACAGGGTGTATTATGAATGAGAAAGATTATTGTTTTGTGTCCTTTTTATATTGTCCCCATACTCCATGTATACCCCTCCAATTCACTTATTGAACATCCGACCCAGGCTCTCCTTGATGCATGATTTCATTACCCATCATTCCTCCCCCCACCCTAATCTTCACATACACAACAACCTTCCCTTCTATGGTGAATTAGGTTAATATAATAGTTATAATACCAGAGCTGCATGTGTTTTGTGTACACTTCAATTCCTTTGGATTGCTTCTGTGTCACGAAGTGTCTTCATAGATGTTTATATATATGGCTATTGATGTAAGTGTATAATGTATATATATATATATATATATATATATATATATATATATATATATATATATATATATATACACATGTATGTATGTATATATATATATATATCTTTATATTTATATCTATGTGCAGACATCACTGACGTGTGTGTATATATATATTTCGTATTAATTTGTAACAGTAATACATACATAGACTTGTATGTGTTGGTTCACAAACTACAGTACATTACAATGTACTGTACATATGTGCCCAAAGTGACTGTCCCATTTGTGGTCATTACAGTGGAATGCATATGGTATAAGGTATAGTCTAAAGACCGTGAAACATGAATACACCTCAGATGACAGTGGTAAGTTCCATGACTATAGTGTGCATGGTCCGGGGTTCAACACCTGCGATGCTTTAAAAATGTTCTTTTTACTCCAGAATAAGGCTCATTTAAGCAGTTGTAAGCATGTTTAAAAGTGTTTGTGTGACATTATAGCAGCGGTTAAACACAGTTAAACAAACTTTGTAACGTATAACCTGTGCATGCAAACATGGCCACATCTGCTAACTACTCAGGATATATACATTTCAGTGAAGTAACAACTCACTATGTACTTACATAACATTACATTCTCTGTTGACTTTACTCCCCAGCACACATGGGTGTTTCGAATGTTTATTATACAAGACGATTAGTACTTATATATGCAAGCTGTGGTTAAGGTATACTTTTTAACATGATAAACATCCCTGACTTTATTGGGATTGGGACCTCGAATGCACAGATACTATGCAGATGCTGTAACCATTACACTATTGACATTAACGGTGCTTCTGCCTATTTCCTATTTAGATGATTTCTATGTGTAAGCTAGGCTAAGCAAAGAGCGGAGGCCCCCAAACCCACTGAGCTTCACTTACTCTTGAAATAACAACATATAACAAATGTAATGTGAGACAATACATTACATTCCTAACTACATTAGGCATAGTCCCTCACTGACAACTTCAAGGGAAACCTTGTTGTGTGAATGGGTAACAGAATATACAACCCTGGGATCATGTGTCCCAGAACCATACAGCCAGGGGGTGGGGGAGCCTGTCCAGTTTGATAGCTGGGAGACCTGTTGGAGAAATTGAATGGTGTTGAATTGTCACATTAACATGCCTTCTTTAGATCACTAAGTGTCCCTATCACCCTCCACCACCCCTGTCTTCAACAGCTTCTGGAAACTCTGCCTGGAATTGCTTCATTGGCTATGCTTGACAGAGGTTCAGTTACTTCATCAATGGTGCGGCGAAAGCCAACACACTGTAGCTATGCTTCTAATTGCCCTTGGGGAGATAGGTAGTAGGCTATCTGTGAACCTCTAAAGTGCAGGCCATCACAGCCATAATATGTGAATAAACAGACTTTCAGATCACAATATACAGTAAGAAATCACCATGTAGTCAGGAAACAGTTAAGTACAGCAAGAACATTCAGAACACTGATACTTAGTCACTCCAAATGCCTATCTTGGAAGATAGAAGACTTGTATAAGTTTAAGGCTTTCTATTGCTTACCAGTAGGTTACCTACAGGAGATGAGAAACATGCACAGATGGGAAACATGCATGCAACAATATCATACCGACTTATGTGTCAGCCTTAGGCTTTGGAATACTGGCCAAGGCTATTGGCGTCCCCATGGTGCCTTTTTTAGGAGAGTCTCAAAGGTGAATATCAGCTCCGTAAACAGCACAATAGCAGAATCAATGAGGGTTATGCTACTCAACACCAGGGGTTGTGATCACAACATGCATGCACTCACAGCACTCCTCAGGATGGACAACGTCAAAATCTGTGCAGTAACTGAGACCTGTCTTAAGGCTCCTGAGAGCACACCAGCACTACCAGACTACAACCCATACCACAAATTTCAGCCACAGAACATGGACTGACACAGACATGGAGGGGGTGTATCCATATTCATCAGGGATACCTACACCTCCAAGTTAGTGGGGCAGCATGATACCGCTGAGATAATCCATAATAACATCAGCCACAACTGCAGTGTAAACTGTGGCCTGCTACAGATCACCCTCCATGACCCAGGACTACCACTCCACCTACCTGGAGACAGTGGAGAACATGACAGTCCTAATGCACACCCTGGCATTGGTCGATGTCAACTACCCTACCATTAACTGGGAAACTTACTCGAGTACTCACTTCCAGGCCCAGTGCTTCCTGGAATTTATCACCTCATATGCCCTGTATCAGGTGGTAACCTCCCTAAAAAGTGGTGGAAACATACTAGAAGTGGTCATCACCAGCATGGACAACAGGTGCACCACAGCAGAGGTTAACCAGTCACTGGTTAGATCTGACCATGAACTATTCACTGTTTCCACACCCAAACATCTCCCCCACCCACGGAAACCACAGTGTATACCTTTCCTACAGCTAAATTTACACTACTAGTGACAGAGGTGGGGGGTTTCGCAGCCCCCATGCTAAGGGGAAACACTTCTCAAGATACAGACAGCTTTACAAATGCAATCTATAGGCACCTACATGGATGTATGGATCGTGCCATCACTGGTAAACCAAGACTCACCCCTCCCAGACAAGGACATCAGTCTGGTGGACCCCTGCAGTAAACAGGCTATACTACAGAAGTAGGACAGTGTTCCAGACAAACAGCAAATCCCACGAAGGGCAGACATCCATGACCACTATTAGTATGATACGTAGGTCCCTCATGACATCATCCAAGGCTAACATCAGCAGGAAAATACGCAAGGATTCGAAAGATAACCACAAAGCCTTCTTTGGCTATGTCAAGGATCTAAGTGGTGACACACAGATTTGCACTATGCCGGTGAAATATAGCACAAAATATGCTGAGCCTACTGATATCGCCAACATCCTTGCAGATACATTCAGTGCATACTTCACCCCCTAAAGAGCCCACAACACTACCCGAAAGGTACAGTATCCCACACATCAGAGAAATACAGGTGGAAACGGCCCTCTCTAACAGCAGAACACAGCATCAATGGAGGTAGATGTTGTCCCACACTGCATCTTGCAAACTGTACAAGACAACCTGACCTCCCTCCTAATTAAGCTTTTCACCTTCAGCCTCTCCACAGGCTACATGCCCATACAATGGCGCGTGGCAATGGTTATTCCACTCCAACAAGGTGGAATCACAACTGACCATGGTAACTACCTAAGCCTGACTAGCCTGGTCTGCAATGGTATGGATCACATCCTCATGGCACTCATTAACAAAGACATTGGTAACCTCCAAACACGTGACCCAACCCAGGTCAGCTTGGCTGAGTGCAGTTCATGCCTATTGAACCTGTTTGACGTATTTCATACAGTCAAAAAGACATTGGATGATGGGAGAGTTGGTTCACACATACTACCTGGACCTCGCCAAGGCTTTTGACACCATGTCCCACTCAGGTATTATTGATAAACACACCAGCCTGTACATACACCCATACATCACATGTTGGGTTACCAATGGGCTTACACACAGAATCCACATGGTACGACTAGTGGTCTCCAGGTCCAACTCTTGATCAGTCACGACTGGTGTCCCACAGGAGTCAGTCCTGGGAGCCTTACTGTTTGGCATATACTTCTCAGAGGTACAGGCAAACACAGGTGGACTATGGCAGACCATGTTTGGCAATGACTGTGAACTGGGAGCCATGATTGATAGTCTAGCTGACACAGACATCCCTCAAGGGGCCTCACAGAAACCGACACAGGGTGTCAACGTCATGGCCTCCAGCCAAGTGCCACTAACTGCATGGTCATTCCATTGTGGAATATTAAGCACCCATATATTAACACATAAGTGGCAGCCACTTTAATACGGACGAGGTAATGGGATATCTGGGGACTAAGGTAGATATTGATCATATCTCCAAAGTAGTTAGGACATCCTTCTATGTAGGCCATCTGATTACTAAAGGGTTCCCATCTAGACATACTGGGGTTATAGTGCCCCTTTACTCATCACTCATCAGTCCCATCATAGGGTATAATAACCCATTTGGGATGTACCTCAGAAGACACTTCCAACAGCTGGAAGGTCCACGAATGTACCTCACCAAGGGGATTACTGGCCTCAAACATATGCCCTATGCAGCCAGACTGAATAAACTCCTGCTTTACTTAGTGGCATCCCATTTACCCAGAGATGATCTCTGCTGGCCAACACAGCCATGTTGAACTCAGGCTTAATGGATATGCTCCACCTATGGGAATCCATGTCACAGTGAGTCACACACTGTAGTGAGCTGAACCTTGCCACAACAGTAACTGGAGGACGCTGGAGGGATGGATTCCTGTCACAGACACTCCTCATACTTTGGAACAACATCCCTAACTACATTATACAGAGCCCCTCACAAACACTCTGCAAGAGAAACCTTGAAGAATGGATGGGGAACAGCAGATGCACCCCAGGGATCCTGCCATTGGCTCTGCTCCACAGAGGGACAGTTAATGAATCAATGGGGTGGCAAAAGCTGACACATTTTGGCTAGGCTTATGACTGGCCTTTGGCAGTTGGCCAAGTACCTACCTATGAACTTACACATACAGTATCGGCACATGCTGATAACTTAATTTACTGTTCAGGTGTTGACTTACCGTGTGCCAATGGCAGTTGTGTGTGCAATAGTTGAGGGCTGCCTATGTTGGATGCACACAGTAGACTGCCTATACATGACAATTTACAGGTAGTCTTGTGTGTGTGCCATCCATTTTTACTGTGTGTGCAGGTGGAGAAAGGTGTCAGTCCCTAGGTGCCTACACTGTCAGTGTGTGTGCTATACATTCCCTCCTTGCCAAGGCATGGGCATACTGGGCACGCCTCTGTCTGCCTACTAGGGCTGGCTCATGGCGTTCATGGTCTGAGTACCTCTGTGCCTGTGGGGCCCTTGGCAATGGTGGTGGGCTGTGAGGGCCTTCACCATTCTGTCCCTGCTGCAGCTGTTTCTGCAGGATCATATTGTGTAGCATGGCACATACTATGAAGATGTGGGCACACGCGCCTGGAAAATACTGCAAGGCTCCACCAGATATATCCAAACAACGGACCGGTGATTTCAGCATCCCAAACACACGCTCTATGATGATTCTGGTTTGTGCGTGTGCCTCATTATGGTGTTCCTGTATGTGTGTGCGTGCATTTCTGATGGGAGTCATCATCCACGGTTCCAGTGCATAGCCAGCATTCCCCACCAGGGGGCCATATGGGATGTCCCCCCTAGCAAATAACTGATACAGCTGTGAGGCATGCCAGATGTGGAAGTAGTGATAGCTTCCAGGACTGCCAGCACACACATCTATGATAATGCCCTGGGTATCCCTTGCAGTTTATGTAGCACCTACCCTGCTCACCAGGTGGTGACTTGATGTGTATGTGCGTGCAGTCTATTGCACCCAGTACCTCCGGGTATTCTGCCACATGATGGAAGAGACGCATATTGCTGGCCAACTCCTCCTGCGTTCAAGGGAAGTATATGCGCTCATTGGCATGTGGTAACATGGCATCCAGGAACTGGTGCAGTACCCTGGATGCTGATGAGTGTGAGATCCCCGTGATATCCCCAGTTGGTCTTTGAAAGGTACCTGTAGCTAGTATTCTCAGGCTTACACATACCTTCATATCCACTGGGATGGGTTCCTCTTTGTTTGCTCTGGCTCTGAGGCGTGGCCGGCACAGCTCCACAAGTTGCTGTAGGATATCCCTGTCCACCCTGTAATGCTCTATCTCCAGATCATGTAGCCTCTGGTACATTGCCCTGGGTCTGAACCGTCTCCTCCTCCTCTGGTGCCTGAGGTGGTCGTGTGCATCATCCTCCACACCACCTTCAGTCTCCAACACATGCTGGTGGATCAAAGCTATGGCACCCCCGAACATGTATATACTAAAAGTTCCCCGTCTGTATACACCACTGGTGCAGAGTGTATGGAAATACACATATGTGTGTGAGGTGCTTTCACACTTTATACTATTGTGCTATTGATGATGCTGATGTCATTGGGTGTGTATGAGCTATTCCATCTGCAGAGTGTCTTAATTACGGGTTTTACAATGAGTACTGCAAGTGTGAGGCCTTTACTGTGGAGTTATGCTTGCCTGCCTTGAATAATCTGTTGCCCTTTAATTCACTTTTAAACCTGGATTTCCTCCCATTATCAGGCATGCATCTACCTGCCGTCTTTCTTGTTTTGTACTTTCCCTACCCAGTCATGGCAAAATGTGTCTTGTAGCTGATATACTGCAAATCGGCTTTGTTCTGCTTTGACACTTTACTGTTTTCTTTGCAGTACAGTCCCTCCCCTTTCCTGTTCTGCAGGTAGCAGCTTGCAGCCTTGTTAGCTGTTGTCAATGGCCCACTGTAGGCTCCTAGGTGTTAGTCATTTGCACTCCAATTTCCCTTCTGCAGCATTTCCTTATTTCTTTCCTATATCCTTCCTGTTTCAGCTGCAGTGCACGCTGTGCAAATCCGTTTACTGGGTTTACGCACGTTTTCCTCTCCGTTCACATGCATCCTCGGTTACTTTGTGTACTCTCAGCTAAGCAAAGCTATGACCAGTTCAACACACCTCTATCCTGCAGCTTTGCCTAGCTGGGGCAAACCGGTTTGGCAATACTCCAATGTGCTTAGAGCAATGGCGACACACCCCTCTCTTGATGTCATCTTTATCTTAAGGGCAGACCTCGGTGTTATAACGCTATGCTGTGAGGCGCAGCCTTACACCAGCGGGGATCTGTGATTCACTATTACTCCTCTCATTTGCATGGCATTGCCTACTAATTCCTAGCTACCGCCCATAACACTGTCACAGCCCCTTAGCAACCCTTGCGCCATAGTATGGTGCAGCATGCCTGCCACTGACTATTATGGGGAAATCATATGTGCTACATTGCAGTTTTATTCTATATTTTTACATTTTCCCTGCGATCCCCTTTGTGCGCCGCTGCCCTGCACTTCCACTTCGCGATAGTGCGACTATATATATTCATCATCATCTTCTTTCGGCTATTCCCATTAAGGGTCGCCACAGCGGATCATCTGTTTCCATTTCTTCCTGTCCTCTGCATCATGCTCTTTCACACCAACCGCCTGCATGTCCTCTCTCACCACATCCATAAACCTTATCTTAGGCCTTCCTCTTTTCCTCTTACCTGGCAGCTCCATCCTTAGCATCCTTTTCCCAATATACCCAGCATCCCTCCTCAGCACATGTCCAAACCAATGCAATCTCGCCTCTCTTGCTTTGTCTCCCAACCGTCCAACCTGAGCTGACCCTCTAAAATACTGATTCCTAATCCTGTCCATCACAGTCACACCTAGTGCAAATCTTAACATCTTTAACTCTGCCACATCCAGCTCTAACTCCTGTCTTTTCGTCAATGCTACCGTCTCCAACCCATATAACATAGCTGGTCTCACTACCCTCTTGTAGACCTTCCCTTTCACTCTTACTGGTACCCGTCTGTCACAAATCACTCCTGACACTCTTCTCCACAAATTCCACCCTGCCTGTACTCTCTTCTTCACCTCTCTTCCACACTCACCATTACTCTGAACTGTTGATCCCAAGTACTTAAACTCATCCACCTTTACCAACTCTACTCCCTGCATCCTCACCATTCCTCTACCCTCCCTCTCATTTACACACATATATTCTGTCTTAGTCCTGCTGACCTTCATTCCTCTCCTCTCTAAAGCACATCTCCACCTCTCCAGGGTCTCCTCAACCTGGTCCCTACTCTCACTACATATCACAATGTCATCTGCAAACATCATAGTCCACGGGGCCTCCTGTCTAATCTCATCTGTAAACCTGTCCATCACCACTGCAAATAAGAAAGGGCTCAGAGCTGATCCTTGATGTAATCCCACCTCCACCTTAAATGTATCTGTCTCTCCCACCACAGTCCTCACCAATGTCACACTACCCTTGTACATATCCTGTACCACTCTTACATACTTCTCTGCCACTCCCGACTTCCTCATACAATACCACAACTCCTCTCTAGGCACCCTCATACAATACCACAACTCCTCTCTAGGCACCCTGTCATATGCTTTCTCTAAGTCCACAAAGACACAATGCAACTCCTTCTGACCTACTCTGTATTTCTCCAACAACACTCTCAGAGCAAATATTGCATCTGTAGTGCTCTTTCCTGGCATGAAACCATACTGCTGATCACTAATCATCACCTCCCTTCTTAACCTAGCTTCCACTACTCTTTCCCATAACTTCAAGCTATGACTGATCAATTTTATCCCTCTGTAGTTACTGCAGGTCTGCACATCACCCTTATTCTTAAAGATAGGTACCAAAACACGTTTTCTCCACTCCTCAGGTATCCTTTGACTTTCCAAAATTTCATTAAACAATCTGGTTAAAAATTCCACTGCCATTTCTCCTAAGCACCTCCATACTTCCACTGGTATGTCATCTGGGCCAACAGCCTTTCCATTCTTCATCCTCTTCATAGCTGTCCTTACTTCCTCCTTGCTAATCTGCTTCACTTCCTGATTCACTATCCCCACATCATCCAACCTTCTCTCTCTCTCATTCTCTTCATTCATCAGCCCTTCAAGTACTCTTTCCATCTACTCAACACACTCTCCTCACTTGTGAGTACATTTCCCTCACTGTCCTTTATCACCCTTACCTGCTGCACATCTTTCCCAGCTCTGTCCTCTGTCTAGCCAATCGGTACAGGTCTTTTTCTCCCTCTTTAGTGTCCAATCTCTCATACAACTCTCTATATGCCTTATCCTTAGCCTTCGCCACCTCTCTCTTTGCCATGCACCTCATCTCCTTATACTCATGTCTACTTTCTTCATCTCTTTGACAATCCCACTTCTTCTTCGCCAGCCTCTTCCTCTGTATACTCTCCTGTACTTCCTCATTCCACCACCATGTTTCCTTGTCCTCCTTCCTCTGTCCAGATGTCACACCAAGCACCTTCCTAGCAGTCTCCCTTACTAGCTCTGCTGTTGTTACCCAGCTATTCAGTAACTCTTCATTGCCTCCCACTGCCTGTCTTACCTCTTCCCTGAACTCCACCTCACAATCACCCTTTTTTAACTTCCACCATTTAATTCTTGGCACTGCTTTCACACACCTCCTCCGCTTCTTGATCACCAACGTTCTATGTTCTACAGACCACCATTCTATGTTGCTTAACTACACTTTCACCAGTCACCACTTTACAGTCTCCAATCTCCTTCAGACTGGCCCTCCTACATAGGATATAATCCACCTGTGTGCATCTTCCTCCACTCGTCACCCTATGCTCCTTCCTCTTCTTAAAATACGTATTCACCACAGCCATGTCCATTCTTTTCGCAAAATCCACAATCAACTGACCTTCTGCATTCCTCTCCTTAACACCATACCTACCCATCATGTCCTCATCCCCTCTGTCCACTTCACCAACATGCCCATTGAAGTCCGCTCCAATCACTAGTCTCTCACCCTTGGGTACACTCACCACCACTTCATCCAACTCACTCCAAAATTTTTCTTTCTCATCCATCGCACACCCAACTTGTGGAGCATATGCACTAACAACATTCATCATTACACCATCAATTTCAAGCTTCATAAACATCACTCTATCAGACACTCTCTTCACCTCCAAAACACTCTTGGCATACTGTTCCGTTAGGATAACCCCTACCCCATTTCTTCTGCCATCCACACCATGATGGAACAATTTGAACCCGCCTCCTATACACTTGGCCTTACTTCCCTTCCATCTGGTCTCTTGCACGCACAATATATCAACCTTCCTTCTCTCCATCATATCAGCTAGCTTCCTCCCTATACCAGTCATACTGCCAACATTCAAAGTTCCTACCCTCAGTACTACACTCCTAACCTTCCTCCTCTCTTCCTGCCTTTGGGCATGCCTTCCCCCACCTCTTCTTCTTCGGCCAACAGTAGCCCAATTTCCGCCAGCACCCTGTTGGCTAACAGTACTATATTAAATATTAATTTTATATTTTGTACATTTTTTATGCCAATGGCTATATATTTCACCATTGGCGTGTATTAATATAATACATGTGTTTGGTCGGCTGTCATGGCTCCGATTTTATGTATGCAAAAATGTAAACCGTTTTCTACAGTTTACATTTCTGCATGCTTACACTACGCCTGCACCACGTCCTTGATCGCTACATACCTTCATTTGCATGCTACACTGCTGCACATGGGGTAATTAGCATACAGGGCCCGGGAGTTGTGCAGGCATAGCATACGCAGGTAGTGCACGTGGGAACAGCTCGTATCTGGATTGCTTGGCGGCCATATTTGGTGTTAGAACACAGACGCTACGCCTGCACCTGGCGCAAGCTTTATGAATCCCGGGGTAGGCTCTTTCTTTGCAAAAGACTGGCCAGCAATGCACAGCATCTAATCCTGCAATGATGAAGACAATTCTCCGTGATAGGATCAGAGGGAACTTCTTTCACTTTATGGAAGTGTTGTCTCAACCTGCAACTACAGCATTACCCAAACGAGAGACACTACCACAGTGCACCCACCAGGAAACAATCATTTGATTATGGGAATTCATGAAGCTCCATCTCCAGCAAGGTCCTGACCAGCACAGATGCCACTACCTTTCCGGGTATTAATGACAATATTAGCATTGCCGCCCTTTTAAAATTGAGACATATGTTGGGTTAATGTTTTCCATTAAAGTTTTAGTGTTTTAATGTTGTTATTTATAAAATAAGTATTTTTAAATATTCGCAAATGGTATTCAAATGTATTGTTTTAATATATGTGGAATACGTAATAATAATATTATTACCCATTATTTAATTGTAGTTGGTTAGTTAGGTAATGTTTGTATTTTATGGGGGTTATAATGAAACGTATGGTATGAATATAGAAGTAAAAACAGCATACATTCAAATAACACAAGTATAAATATATATTCTGAATTTTTAGCAGGGGAGAATTAACCTCAGGGTAAGAACAGCAGGAGACAGAAAGGCTAAAGGAGGGAAAAGGCAAGCAAAAGTAACAGCAAAAGGAGTAAGTATGGTAGAGAGAAGGAGAGGAAATGGCAGTAATTAAATGGTTAAAAGTGAGACTCCAGAGAGAGAAGTCAAGTATTGAGGTTATTTGATGGGGTGCAGGTGCACAGTCAGTGAGAGGAGAGATGTAATCTGAGGGATTTTTTAAAGGAGGCAGGATTGCTGATAGTCCTGAGTAAAGCAGGGAGATTATTCCACAGCTTAGAGACAGTAAAAGAATATAACATTTAGCCAGCTGATCTCTTAGTGAGAAGCACCAGTGGAATTAAGAATGTCTGATGTATAGGGGCCTCTAATTCTATAAGGGGTCATATCAGTAAACTGGCATGGCCTAGAAAAAAAGAAGATATGACTGGGTGGTGGTATCAAAGAGCCCCTCTGTTGTGATCAACCACTCCTGATCCACACTGTACACATATACATTAAGTGGCTTACCCACAGCAGCTGGTTTGCCCACTCAACCCTGAAAGCTGGTGATCAAGACACTGCTTAAGACGTGGGGAAGCCAGACAGCTACAACATCTATGAACAAAATTAATATGTTTTCTGTTTGTTATATTACAGCCCTACCCTCTCTTGAGTGACAGAGTACAGTTACTATCCACTCTCTGTAATGAATCATGGTCTTAAACTCATCCCTTCCCAAGGCCAACAATGGGAAACATCTCCCAAGACCACCTGTATATCTAACCTGGCTGCTGGTGCTCCGTGTTATAGTCTCCACCAAGGCTAGACTGCACAGTATCAGCTCACCCTGCATGATATCCCAATCTTCTCCCTAAAAAATGTGGGCTGGCAAAACTTTGTCACTCTTTTTTTTTTTCTCTCAACTAGCTCCATTAGACACCTTAGCTGTTAATCAAAATCAGGCTGCAAGAGTCATAAGGCTTTATTACTTTACACCAATGCAGATGACTTTGGTTCAGTAATAAACTCTACGGTATGACCCTGTTCCAGCAGCTGAACTGTGGGGACTGGATGTTATTGATGGTTCTCCATAAGAGTGCATGCATGGAAAATCTCCCCTGACCACTTTATGAATATGAAAAATGATGCAGATGGAAGCAGTCATACCTCCAATGAAGGGTGGCTGCTTGACGACAGAGGAGGTTTTCTGCTTTTCCTAGTTTCCATCTTCTATTTCTAGACATAAGTCATTAATTTGACACTTCCTCTGGGTCTGAAAGGCTGTTTCTCCTCTTCTACAAGCTCTTTTGCAATGCTGAGTTGTAAGGCAGCTTTGTTTTGTGTGTGTGTGTGTGTGTGTGTGTGATAGACAGAAGTGATTTGTACTTTCATGTTCATGAAAATAATGACTTCTTTAATGGGACTGCCAAAAAGATGACTGCCAGTGAATGGGAAAGTCCTGCAGTGCCTGCTGAACCTCTACATAGAAGCCAGAAACTCACACACACCCAAGACTGTCAGCAAAGTACCACTCCAAAAGTTACAAAGTAAATTCAGAAAAATAAGTGAGTGGGAGCAAATGCCCATTATCCGGGGTATTTAAAAACCTATGTTTTGTCTTTAAGATATGAACAGCCTGCACTAACAAGATATGCTTTCTGGCTACTCGGAGAAAGTTTGAGAAATGTGGCGTTAAAAGTAGGATTTGACTAATGCTGTTTTCTGTTATGAACAGCTGTGAAGTTGTAGAATTAAGATTTCTCAGCTTGACACAAACTAAAACTAAGGTTACTAATCAACATGAAGTGATGCATCTGTTGAGATCAGTGGAATGCAGTATGGCAACCGAAGACAGTGTACCGCAGTCTTTTGATATCAAGACATCTGATGTGCAAGACAAGGTGATAATGGAAAAAAGATTAGGCTAATGTGAAGGACCCTATTAACAGTGAAACTAGTAAAGTTAAGTGAGATACTAGCAGATTATATAGTGGAGGCTATGAATGTGAAGCAGAGATGATAGAGGCTGCAAATTCAAAAGCACATGCCACTGAAAAGCTGCAGAAAGAAAATATCAACCTGAAGGAGAAATACCGTTTAACGATTGAAGATAGGGACCCTAGAAAGAATACATAAATAACTGAAATCTCTGAGAAACTCGAGGGCTAGGACTTCTTGTCAAATACTCATGAGAGTTTAGCAGACTGCAGGGACCTCCACTCTGGACATGTAAAAGTACAGTAGGCCACAAATTGACATGCCAGACACCAATGGAAGTAATAAACACACAGGGCATATTCAGGTATGTTTTGAGACTTGTAAACTTAAACACCAGACTCTGTCATTGTTAAGGAAATAGGAAAAGACCTGAAAATTGTTAGGGAAATGGGAAGACCTACAAAGCAGACTGTTTTTTGATAACAACTTGTTTTTATACAAGGAAAGGGATGACACAGACTATGGCTGCTATGACAGAGAGAGAGAGAGAGAGAGAGAGCAAATAATGAGTAAGCTTAAAATTAGACTGCTACTATTCAGCAATGTTTTGAATAATTTTTGCAACTGATTTAAGACATTTCACAGGATCACAGGAGGTTACTAGGCTAATGGCCCCGAAGGCCTTAAAGTCTAGACAACAGTTTATCCCAAAAACAAACCTCAATCAGCACTCGTTGCCCCTGTTAATGAGGGACACAGGTAGAACCCCTGGGACAAATTTGCATTTTCCCATCCACTAATCAAGGTTGCGCTTGAAGAGGGTCAGCAAGGTACTCTGTCTGACGTGTATGGGAAGTCTGTTCCAGAGATAAGGCAGCCTTTGGGAGACAAATATGTCTCTCCAGCAGGTTCTGTTGATGTTGCATGTTAGATTCAGGCCTTTTGAGTGGGTAATGCAAGAGGAGTTAAAACTTGTGGATATGGAGCATCTCTAGTAGGGAAGGGTCCAAGATTGCCTTGTGGGTGAAACACAGGTCTTTTCCTATTTTCCTAACAATGACAGAGTCTGGTCTTTAAGTTTACAAGTCTCTGTACGATCCCGAGTAGAGTGACAGTGATTTGAGCCTGTCCACACAGGACAGGAGTTGGAGCCCATGGATTCTCTTTGTGAGGTATTTCTGTGGCCTTTCCAGTTGGTGCAGATGTTTGGAGAGTACATACCAAAGAGGCATTATACTTGATTATTGGTCTAATGAGGGAGGAGAATAGAGAGGTAATGGACATGGTAAGAAGAACGCTCATGCTGTTAAGTCAGCAAATGATAAATGAAAATAAATAATAATAAATTAAACAAGATTTATTGTGCTATGCCTAGCTAGAAGCAATAGGGATTAGTACTGTGTAACTATCTGAACTATGGTCAGAACACACCTGGGTGACTGGAGGAGTGCATTTATTACAACACCTGGCAAAGTTTTTAGTTGCTCATGGCTAAAATTAAAGACAGACTTTGTATGTAATGCTGGCTTGCTGTTCATTACTTTTTAAAAGTTTGTATTAATATTTCAGATTATTATCAGAAATATTTTAAATATTGTATACAGTTTTAAACACAGGTTGGGAAAATGTATTTTTTCATCTGGGTCTGATTTTGCAATTAATCAATGTGTGTGGAAGAAACAAGAAAAAAACTTTAACACCCCCCAAGTACCCTACTGACCCATTTGTTCCTCTCATGAGGCTAACAGAAGGCCCATTAATTGTCTTGTTAAGGTGACAGATCTATGGCCTCATTCAATTGTGTCATTTAGTTTCCACTGGAAATGACAGTCAGGCAACAATAGGCCATTCTGTGCATGAAGGCCCACTTCATCCCCACCTTGGCTAGTGGCATGCAAGAGTGCATCTGCTAAGGTGGGAGACACGCACACCCAAATGCATGTATTCGCGCACACAGCCTCCTCAGTTCTTTGTGATGTGCGGCTGCTGCAACCTGAGTGTCTGTGTCCTGCAGTACCCCTCCCCCCATCTGCTAACAGGGTTAGAAATGCAGTGGGTTTAGATGTCTCCTGGGATGGGTGAGCTGGCAGCAGCCAATCACTGTTGCCCCCCATGCGGCCCTTTAAGCAATTTGTGTTGCTAAATAAACTCATGTCTTCTGACGTGCAGTCACAGCTTAACTCCTCTGTGTCAGAGGGCTGGGGATGAAATAAGTAAAATCTTATAAGGACTATGAAATGGCCTACAGTTTGTATCAGGGTATCCTACTGAACAAAAAAAAGGGCTTGCAAAGCTGCAGATTTTAACAGACGAGGAATGAATTTTGTTACATGGAATATAAACAGTTTAACCAATTCACTTAAAATATTTACTTACTTAAGAAAACTTGAAAGTTGGAGAGTTTCCCTAAAAGATATACATGCATAGAATGAACAGCATAATTTACTCTTCAGAATATGCTAAGCATGGAGGGCAGCCTCTTTTTAAGGGGCAACCAAAAAGTACAGTTGTGCACACTTACCATAAATGTAGCAGTTCAAGTGTATTTCACTGTTGCAGTCATCACATTTGGGTTATCCCTATCAGGGTAGCTCTCGTCCGGCCAGAATACCAGGGACTTAGTATTTCTGCGTCGGTTGCTGTCGCTTGAGGACTGATGTCAGGTCATCAGTAGTATACAAGTAAGGAAGCCAAAGCCATTACATCAGTTTTTCTTGCCCTAACCTGTCAGGAGCCCCCAAGTAGGAGGCCAGTTTCTGGTGGAAGAACCCTACCAGTGGAAAATAAATACCAATACATCCCTTGTAAGGAAGGGAGAACAACAAGTTAGAATTGTTATAAGAGGAGAAAGAGAAGAAAAAGGGCTGGAGGGAGGGAAAAGTACAGTTGTGTACACTTACCATAAATGTAGATGATCGAGTGTATTCACTGTTGCAGTCATTACATTTGGGTTATCTGCTTGCAGGTAGCCCTCAGTCGGCCTGATTAACAAAGTCTTGGGTCCTGCATCGGTTGCTGTCCCTTCTTCCATGACGTCAGGTTGTCAGGGGTATAAAACATGCAGCCAACGCCACTGCCCCAGATGTCAGGTGTCCACCTAATGGGAAGCAATTAAATATAAAAGTACAAGGATATACCTCCAACAAAAAAGCAAACACACCAAAAAGGCTTTTAAGCATAGTAAAGAAAAGCAGAAGAAGTTAGGGGGCTGGAGGGAGGGTAACCAGGACTGCAACAGTGAATACACTCGAACATTCACATTTATGGTAAGTGTACATAACTGGTACTATGTTCTTCATGTTTCACTGTTGCAGTCATTACATTTGGGTAGATTCCCAAAGCTAAAGCTATGGTTGGGAGGAGGAATTTAGATAGCATTAGGGCCAGCTATAAGGCCCTGCAAGACTGCAATGGCAAAGCCAACTCTTGATTTAGAGAAAATTGGCAAATGATAATGCTTGGTGAAAATATGTACAGAATTCCAGGTAGCAGCTTCTAGGATGTCCCTGGTAGGGACGTCTCTGAAAAAGGCTGTAGAGGTAGATGCAGCCCTGGTGGAGTGAGGTCTGATCCCCTGGGGGATAGGTTTTCCATGGTGCTTATAGCAGAAATGAATGCAATGGCTTACCCATTTAGAAAAGGTTTGCTTTGAAATAGCCTTCCCCTCTGCCTCTGCAGCAAATGCCACCAGCTGTTGTTCAGATTTCCTTTGAGGTTTTGTCCTGTCCAAGTACAATCTAAGTTGTCTGTGCACATCTAAGGAATGCAGTAACTGTTCCCCTTTATTCTGTGGATTGGGAAACAAGGTTGGCAAATTAATGGACTGATTAAGAGCCACACTGGATAGCACCTTGGCCATGAAGGATGGATTGGTTCTGAGGGACACCCTGTCCGCATGAAAGATGATGAAAGGCTCCACTCCCATAAGGGCCTGTAATTCAGATAGCCTTCTAGCTGAAGTGATTGCTAAACGGAAAGCTGTTTTCCAAGAAAGAATTTTTAAGTCTGCAGTAGCAGCTGGATCGAAAGGAGGTAGAGTGAGTTTCTCCAAGACAAAGTTAAGGTCCCAGGCTGGGGGTGGAGCTCTCCTGGGTGGTCTCTAAGGAACTGCTTGAGCAGTGGATGAGAGAAGAGGGGAGATTCTGTGTTATAATGAGCTGAAATGGCTGAGGTGTGGATTTTAATGGAGGAAAAAGACAGGCCCTTGTGAAGCATCTCAGTTAAGTATTGTAAAATCTGAGGTAAATTGGGCGCTGCTGTGTTCATCCCTTGAGACTGGTTCCAGGCACAGAATCTTTCCATTTTTCACCATAAGATTTTCTAGTACTAGGCCTCTTTGCCTCTAAAATGATATCCCTCACAGGTTTGCTGAGGGATGGTAAAGGAGAGATTAAGTAATTAGCCAGGCTGCAAGGTTCAGTGTTAGAAGCTGAGGATGCAGAATCTGGTTCTCCTGTTGAGATAGCAGGGAAGGAGTCTAAGGAAGGTGCCATGGAGATAACCATGATACACTGAGGGGGTACCAGTGTTAGCGCGGCCAGTCTGGAGCAATCGAAATCATCCTTGGTTTGTCCTGTTTGATTTTCAGTAGTACTTTGGATAGCAGAGGCAGAGGGGGATGGCATAGACTGATAGGTTTTTCCAGCTGAAGGACAGAGCATCCACTTTCCAGGCTTGTTTGTGGGGAGTCCTTACGCAATATTTGTCCAATTGGTAGTTCTGGGGAGAGACAAACAGATCTATATCTGGGCTCCTCCATTTGCTTGTCAACATGCTGAAAATCCTTGGTTCCAGTTTCCACTTGTGTGGGTCCACAAGGTTTCTGCTTAGTCCATCTGCCAGTGTATTTAATTTTCCTGGCAGGAATTGAGCTTGTTGGTGCACTTGGGCTCAAGGCTGTGTTCCACAATGCCATGGCTAGTCTGCAGAGGGGGCAAGAATGTGTACCCCCCTGCTTGTTTATGTACCACATAACAGTGGTGTTGTCCATCTTTACCATTAGTTGTCCTGGAAGTATGTGGTCCTTGAAGGCTGTCAGAGCATTCTGTACAGCTCACATTTCTTTTTGATTGATATGCAGGTGCATTTAACTTGGGTTCCGTTTGCCCTGAATGCACTTCCCTGCCAGGTGAGCACCCCCCATGCATAGTCTGATGCGTCTGTTGTTAGGGTTTGGGTGGCAGGGGGTGGTGTGAAAGGTAGTCCCTTGTTTTGGTGGCAGGCCTATGCCCACCAAAGGAACTCTAGGCGTTAGGCAAGGTATGACAGGAATCATTGTTTCTAGGTCTTGGGAATGTTGACACCATAGGCTTTTTAGATACCACTATAGTTTCCTCATATGCAGTCTTGCATATGGAATTAGAAGAATGCAGGAGGCCATGAACCCCAAGGCTTGCAGTATTTGTCTTGCTGATAGCAGGGTTTTTGTGGCCACTTGTTTGAAGTAGGTTGTCAAATGAATTTGTTTCTCTGGCGTGAGGTAAGCCATCTGGAAAGTTGTATTCAAGCTTGCTCCCAGGAATATAATTTGTTGACAGGGTACCAGGTGTGATTTCTTTTCATTTATGGTGTACTCCAGACAAGTTAGAACCCTTTTTGCTGTATCTGGGTTTGGCTTGAGAAGACCTGGAAGGGGCTGGAAAGGACCAATTCTTAGAGGGCCAGTGCCTACTAAATCTAGGAGGCTGAACTTGTAAAAAATCTAACAGTTTGCATAGATTTAGCTTTATCTTCCATCTTTTTAAGAACTTCCTCAGCCTTGTTGCCAAACAGGCGGTCCTGATTTAAAGGAGCATCCAACAATTTAGCTTTAACATGATCAGGCAAAGATTGCTCCTTAAGCCAAGCATGCCTTCTGAGCACAGACCCAGTAACAGCAGCCCTGCAAGAGGCCTCTAATGAATCAAAACCACATTGCAAAGTATGTTTTCCAACTTGTTCAGCAGAATGCATTAAATCCTATAATTCTTTATTTTCCACACAGGCAGGAATCAACACATCATTTTCTGTTTAAGCAGTCCAATAACATGTTGCTGATACTTTAACATATGAAACTGGCAGCTTAAAGCCCTAGTGGCCAAGGTTGCAGAAGTGTAAACCTTCTTACCCTATCTATCCAGCACCCTGGAGTCTCTATCAGAAGGGGCAGAATTTTTAGCAGTAGAATCCTTAATGCCCTTGAGCACCTGTGAAATAGTCTTTGGATCTGCAATAGGATTTTTGAAAAGGAACTTGAGGGACTCAGGGACCCTGTAGTATCGGTCAGGTTTTCTGGGAGCAGAAGGCAGGGAATCATGGGCCAAACTAGATTCCGAAAAAGCATCATCAACAATGTCTAGTACAGGAGGTAGGAGAAGGAAGTCCATAAGCCTCTTTTTTGAATCAGAAAAATCCTGGCTTTCCCAGTGGAAATGCTCCCTTAAAGTATGTAAGGTTTCCCCAAAATAAAAATCGTCAGGAGGGGAAGCAGAGGGAATGGAGTCCTCTGCATCAGAATCTTCATTAGTAGATAAGGGCAAATCCAGATCATCAGAAGAATCAGAAAAAAAAAAAACAGAATCCTGATCAGAAGATTCATAATCAACTTCAGTCCTAGGCCTCTTGGAAGGGGGGGTGGCTACCCCTGATTAGAGTTATTAGATCTTTGGCCATTCTTATCATTTGTTTTTTAGGCCTAGAGGCCTGAGCATGTGGCCTGGGCGTCGGTTTTTTAGACATGGATCGAGATTTATGCCTAAGTAAAGAAGGAGGCGTCAGTTTAATATGCAAGTCCGTAGGCCTGAATACACCCTCAGAAGCCAGTGCCTGCAGAGCGTCTCTGGACCCATCCAAGGTAGAGACATCCGCTGGTTCTATAGCTGAAGCATCTCGCTGCATACTGGACTCCAAATGGGTCACAGTAGAGGCCTGCGAATCAGAAGTAGCAAGTATCAGGGGCTGCGAATGCACCTCACTGAGTACCGGTGAACTACCGACTGGCTTAGGAGAAGCATTGTTTTGGACCTCGGCGGCCTGTCTCTGTTTTTATCTTTGCATTTTTTTGGAATCCCGGTAGTCGGATGGCTAACTGACTACATTTCTGGATAATTAAACCGAGAACCGAAATGTTTAGAGGTGAAAATATACAGACGACGGATAGTGTGCTGATTAAATAAAGCACAAAACCGACAGTAAGGTACATCGTGGTCAGGGCCTAGGCAAGGAATACAGTATGAATGAAAATCTTTATGAGGTATTTGCTTTCCACAAGTAATGCAATTATTAACTTTTACTGACATCGGTAAGGAGCAAGAAAAAGTTACTCCAACGAGGTACTTCGCTTTAGTTGAAGATTTTGGTTCTGAAACTCGAAAACGGAAATTTCAGGAGTCGGACGACCGGCACTTGCGAACTGCTTCTGCTTCGGGCACAGCACTGCAACAAAGACTGATGTAATGGCATCGGCTGTATGTTTTATACCCCTGACGAGCTGACGTCATGGAAGAAGGGACAGCAACCGACGCAGGACCCAAGACTTTGTTAATCAAGCCAACTGAGGACTACCTGCAAGCAGACAACCCAAATGTAATGACTGCAACAGTGAAACATGAAGAACATCCAGGACTGCAACAGTGAATACACTCGAACATCTACATTTATGGCAAGTGTACACAATTTTACTATGTTCTTCGTGTTTCACTGCTGCAGTCATCACATTTGGGTTGATTCCCACACCTGAGGAAAAGGATGGAGGCAGTCAAGGAAACTAGGGGCTGGCTAAGATGCCCTGCAAGACTGCAGAGGCAAACCCTGCCCTGGATTTGGAGAACACATGCAGGTGGTAATGCTTAGCAAAAGTGTGAACAGATGTGCAGGTGGCAGCCTCCAGGATGTCCCTGGTGGGGACTCCTCTGAGGAAAGCTGCAGAGGTGGAGGCTGCTCTGGTGGAGTGTGTCCTGACCCCCTTGGGGGAAGGCTTTCCATGCTGTTTGTAGCAGAAATGAATGCAGAGTGCTATCCATTTGGAAATGATTTATTTGGAGATGGCTTTGCCTTCTGTCCCTGTAGCAAAGCTAACCAGCAATTGATCAGACTTTCTGAAGGATTTAGTCTTGTCTAGATAGAATCTGAGCTGTCTGTGCACATCTAGTGAGTGAAGAATCCTTTCCTTCTTGTTCTGGGGATTAGGAAAAAAGGTGGGCAAATGAATGGACTGATTGAGAGCCACACTGGACACCACCTTGGGCATGAAGGATGGGTTAGTTCTGAGGGATACCCTGTCTGTATGGAAGATGACGAAGGGTTCCACAGCCATGAGTGCTTGCAGCTCAGAGACTCTTCTGGCTAAAGTGATGGCCAGAAGGAATGCTGTCTTCCAGGAGAGAAATTTTAGCTCTGAAGAAGCACCTGGTTAGAAAGGTGGAAGGGTTAGCAGTGCTGCCGGGGCTAGCCTGGAGCTAGAAGAATGGTCCTTGGTTTTTCCTCCCTTATTTTGAGCAGTACCCTGGGTATGACAGGTAGGGGATGAAAGGCATAAACCGATGGATTGACCTGGGGAAGGACAGGGCATCCAATTTCCAAGCCATGCAGTGATTCTCCCTGGTGCAGAATTTGCTGAGATGATGGTTGGTGTGGGAGGCAAACAGGTCGACTTTTGGGGTTCCCCATTTCTGAGTTATTAGGGTGAAGGTACTTCCGTTGAGTTGCCACTCGTGTGGGTCCAGAAGATTTCTGCTTAATTGGTCTGCCAGAGAGTTGAGAGGGCCTGGTAGGAATTGTGCTAACAGGTGTAGTTGTATGACAGAGGCTGTGTGCCAAAGGGTCATGGCCAGCCTGCATAGAGAGTAGGAGTGAGTCCCTCCCTGCTTGTTGACACTGTGGTAGTGTCTTTTTTGATCAGGAGAGCCCCTGGAGAGAGAAGGAGCTTGAAAGCTATCAAGGCGTGCTGCACAGCAATCATCTCTTTTTGACTAATGTGCAGAAGGATTTGTTGTGGGCTCCACTGGCCCTGTATACACCTGCTGGCCAGGTGTGCACCCAAAGTGTAGTCTGATGCATCTGTGGTGAGGGTCTGGGTGGTGGGGGTGGGGGAGAAAGGCATTCTCTTGTTGTGGGAGCATGCTGTTGCCCAAAGAAAATCTTTTCTGAGGCAAGGAATTATAGGTAGAAGAGTTTCCAGGTCTTGAGAGTGTTGGCACCAAAGGCTCTTTAGGTACCACTGAAGTTTCCTCATATGCAGTCTTTTATATGGAATGAGTAGTATGCAAGATGTCATGAACTCCAGAGCTTGCAGGATCTTCCTTGCAGATAGCTGGGGCCTGGTGGCTAGTTGAGAGAAGTAAGCTTTCAGGAAAATGTGTTTTTCTAGAGTGAGGTATGCCACCTGGGATGCTGTGTCCAGACTTGTTCAAAGGAAGATTATCCTTTGGAAGGGCACCTGTTTGGATTTCTTTTCACTGATCGCATACCCTAGGGAGGTTAGTAGGGTCTTTACAAAGGCCAGGTGCTTGATCAGCTTTTCCTGGCTGTCTGCCTAAGGAAATCTAAGGCAATCAATCTAGGTATGGGTAAATCTGAATATTTTTTTGTCTGCAAAAGGCAATGGCCAGTCAGACATTTTGTGAAAACTCTGGGAGCAGTAGACAAGCTAAAGGGAAGCACAGAGAACTGAAAGTGTTGAGATCCTGCCCTGAAGCGGAGATATTTCCTGCATGATTCCCTGATAGGAATGTAGAGGTAAGCCTCTTTTAGATCCAGGATTGCTAGCCAAGCGTCCTTGGAGAGCATGGGTAGCAGCTGTTGGAGGATGAGCATTTTGAATTTTGGGATCACCAGGAAGGTGTTTAGAATGGATAGATCAAGGATGGGGCGCCAGGTGCCCTCTTTTCTGGGAACCAGAAAACGTTTGGAGTAGAAACCTCAACCTATCTGTTCTGCACAATGTGCACTTCTGCCCTCATAGAGAGCAGGAAAAGGATTTGCTTTTGAGCCTCTACCCACTGATTTGGTGGTTTGATCTGGGAACCTTTTTGGGGATGGAAGGGTGTGGAAGGAAAATTTGTATCCCTGAGACACAATGTTCAGAACCCAGTGGCCCATGGTAATGATGGCCCAGGTGCTTAAGTGAAAGGAGAGTTTTCCTCCTGGGGTAAGTGACGGGCAGAGGGAGGGGGTGGAGGAGATGAGTTACTGTGAGTTCTTAACCATAATGGAGTTGCTTAGAACTCTGTGGTTTTGAAGTGGAGGTAGTCCACTGCTCAGATCTCTGCATTCACTGGGGCTGCTATCTGTGGTGTCTGCTTCCACGGGGCCTAGGCTGGACCAGTTTATTGGAAGCAGTGTTTGGAGGGAAAATGCCTGCTGAACCTAGGGGGTTGGACCTGCAAGAAATCCTTAACTGTTTGCATAGTTTTTGCTTTTTCTTCCATCTTTTTTAAGACCTCTTCTGCCTTAGTGCCACATATGTTATATTTGTGCAAGGGGGCATCCAACAATTTAGATCGGACATGGTCTGGCAGGGGTTGTTCCTTACGCCATGCATGTCTTCTAATGACAGATCCAGTGACTGTTGCCCTGCAAGAAGCTTCTAGGGTGTCAAAACCACAGTGAAAGGTGTGTTTAGTTACTTGACTTGCAGAATGCATAAACTCTTGTAAATCTTTAGATTCTGCCCAAGCAGGAAAGGAAGACATTTTTTGTTTATAGAGTTCCAAGGTATGTCGCTGAAATTTCAGCATATGGAACTGACAATTTAGTGTCCTAATAGCAAGAGTAGTTGAGGTGTATACTTTTTTACCAGATCTGTCCAGTGCTCGGGAATCCCTGTCTGAGGGGGTGGGATTCTTAGCAGAGATTGCTTTAATCCCTTTTGGCCAGTGAGAAATTACCTCAGGGTCAGCTGTAGGATTTTTAAAAAGATATTTGTGCGAGTCAGGGACTCTATAGTACCTGTCTAGTTTTCTGGGGGTAGGAGGAAGGGTGTCAGGAGTCAAGCTGGATTCAAGGAAAACATCCTCTACAACATCCAGGACTGGAGAAATGGCCAAGGATCTGTGTTGTTTAAGATCTAGGAATTCAAAATTAAATCCACACAATAGCCAAAAAGGCCACTGAAACTAACAAATAAAAAGAAAAATACCAAAACCAATAAAACAGTCTGTTTAATACTCCACACAAAGAACAACTAAGCGCTTTCGCCAAGTGAGTTACGGCTTCTTCAGAGTTGTTCAACTTCATACAATCAAAGGTTTAAATATACCTCATAAAATCCTCAGCAAATCGAAAGCTTCATTCATTAACAATCTCCACATTTAAAGAAATACACAGTCATAATTAAATATTAGTGACATTTATAAAATTTGATCATGCCTTAATTTCAAAAATGGCTTTATAGAAATAAAATCATTTAAACCAGGAGCCTTCATGGCATTCACTCGCAATTGCCACTTAGACTCCTTGGCTTCCAGCCACACTTTACCATCCCCTCCCCATTCACACACCATAACATGGTCAATAATGAAGAATACAAACTTTTTAAAGTTGGTGCACCTGATCGAATGTACAAAAAGAGCATTATGACTATCTTTATTTTTTATTGCTCTGAAATGCTCACTAATTCTGTCCCTCAGCCTTCGGGCCGTCTTCCTGACGTAAAACCCAGGACAGGACAAACAAGTGGCCACGTACACCACCATTGAAGAACTACAATTACATTTACACGGACACTTGAGGGAAACATCATACCCTGCTATGGTCACTTAGGGCCCATTGTTAATGTACCTACAATTTCTGCATGCCCCACACTTGGTCATGCTGGATCTGTAGGTATCCTTTAGCCCTTGTCCCTCCAAGACGTTTTTGATATTCCTGCCCCTACTATACACTATTTGGGACTTGGGTCCTAACAAGGACATCATTCCCGGTCCAAAACATATCTCCCAACATGTGTTGATGATGTCCACTACCCTGGGGGCAAACTCAATGTAACAAAGGACCATAGCTTTAATTTTGTCATTACTCTTACTATTAACCTGAAGTCCCTGATCCAAAGACAAAATAGGAGCAAAAGTTGTTGACCTCTTGTGCATAACTTCTTTTCTGATACTAATAAGTAACTTGAGTGGATACCCCTTATTCAAAAATAACCCTATCAACTTATACATTTCGTTTCTAAACATTTCTTCAGCACTAGTGAGTCTTGACACCCTAAACATCTGCCATTTGACTACACTACGTTTCTGAAACTAAGGATGGTTACTATGGTAATGCAAAAGGGTGTTTGAGTAGGAGGCTTTCCTAAATATTGCACTCTCCAAAACTCCATTGATTTTTGATAGATTGATGTCCAAATAATCAATTGCATCCAGTTTCCATTTACTTGTAAACCTCAAAAAAATCTGTTGTTTTATTCAAGTAATTCACAAACTCATTAACCTCACTTTTGTCCCCTTTCCAAAGACTCAATATGTCATCCAGGAACCTATTGTACGACAATATTTTATCTTGATATTTAGAATTGAGAACAAATTCCCCTTCCCAATCTAATAAAACCAAACTAGAGAAAATGGGAGCACATTTTGCTCCCATAGCCACTCCTGCCACTTGGTGAAATGTTTCACCTTCAAATGTGAGGAAGTTGTTTTTAAGCACTAACTCCATGAAGTCCACTAATAATTCCACAGTTTCATTGCTCAACTTGTTGATACTCACAATGCTGTTCCTGAACATTTCAATACCCCTCCCATGAGGAATAACTGAAAATAAATTGACATCTATCGTCAAAAACCTGTATTTAAACACTTCAATATTGCTATATTTTGCTAATCTTTCAAGGCAATGCCATGAATCTCTAATGATGTGCTCCACCTCTTTCACTAAGGTCCTACTTTTCTATCTACCCATGCTGCCAATGGCTCAGTCTTGGACCCTTTGGCAGCAACAATGGGTCGAAAGGTTAGATTTGTTACACTTTTGTTGGTCTTGGGAATCCCAAAAATATGCGAGATTACTGGGTTCGTCACTGTTAAAAACTGTTTGTCCCTTTCATCTATTCTATCATGTAGAAGTTCTTGGGTCAATATTATGTCAATCCATGCATAGGCCCTGTTGACCTCATGTTTAGACACCCTCTGATATGTTAAACTGTCATTTAAGATACCTTCCATACTGGCTGAATAATCAATTTGCCACATAATCACGACCCCCCACCCTTGTCTGGGGTCATTATTCTATGATTTTTATCAACCGCCAATGTTTACAACAATTTGCTCTCCTCTTTTGTTAAGTTGCACTCAAACTTCTTATTAACTGTAACTAAATTTCAAATTTTTCTTTCACACAACATTTCAAACAAGTTAATTTCTGAATTAGAGGGGGGGATGAAAATACTCTTACGTCGGGTTGACCTTCTGACCACTTAGTCTCTCTGCCTTGAAAAATACATTGTGAGATTCAGCTTTCTAGTATATAACTTTAAATCCAGTATGGTCTCAGCCACGTCCAAACCAGAACTGGGGATGAAGGACATTCCCTTTTTTAAAAGATTAAAATAATACTGACTAGTCAATTCCATCTCAGTGTAATTGTAAATGGTGAACCCATTCTGACAACAACATCACATGCCAACCCTTGGTCATAGTCCAAGTTTACGTTGTGAATAATGTTCCCCCAAGTACCTGGGTAATTAATCAATTCAAGTTCCTGGATTGTTTCCCCTTCCTGGTTCTCCCCCGATAATAATTGTTCCCCTGAGTCCTGCCTTGCATGTTGTTCGGGTAATTGTATTCTTTCATAGTCGCCTGATTCCTCAGGTGCTCAGACCTTCTGAGTGTATCCTCCTGTAAAAAAACACCTGCCCTTTGACCATTCCCATCGTTCACATTCATATTGTATTCATAACTTCTATTAACATTTTCATCAAAATTATTCCTAACATCCCCCCCAACACCTTCTGAATGTTGGGATACGCTTCATTGTTTTTATAATCATTCGAATCTTTCAACTTACAGTCATTATTTTTTAATGATTATGTCCAACATTTCAAGTCCTGCCCGATCAAATAGGGCTATCAGTTCACAATGTGCTGTTGAGCCACTACCAGTCCCCATAGGTAACTTGCATAATCTAAGTCCTTTCGGCACTTGTTTCAAAAGAAGAGATTTCTGCAGGAACATATTGTCCCAACTGTAGGGATCGGTACTTGAAGCAAAGTTTTTCAAATGATGCTACTTGCTCTTTCCATGTCTGTGTATCTTCACTGGTTTCTAGTCGTCGTCCGAAATCCACTTCCAGATTGCCAAACCACGCTGTTAAATCATTTCCTGCCACCTGGCCGTTCGTCACTGCCATGGCATCACCAATCTTTAGGTTACCTGCACCAATCGGGGAATGTAATGTAAATAATTCCGCTTGGGTACTGGTCAAAGTAGCTTCCCTTGAATTCACTGAAGGTATCCGTTCCTTAGTTAGTTCCGGAAGTGGATTTCGGACAATGACTAGAAACCAATGAAGACACACTGACGTGGAAAGAGTAAGTAGCATTGTTTGAAAAACTTTGCTTCAAGTACCAATCCCTACAGTTAGACAACATGTTCCTGCAGAAATCTCTTCTTTTGAAACAAGTGTCGAAAGGGCTTAAATTTTACCTATGGGGATTGGTAAAAAAAAGTGAATGTCTTTCATACCCAGTTCTGGTTTGGACGTAGCTGAGACCATACTGAATTTAAAGTTATATACTAGACAGCTGAATGTTTTGTTTTTTTTTTCAGACAGACTAGATTAATTGAAGGCCATCCCCGACGTAAGAGTATTTTCATTCCCCCTCTAATTCAGAAATTAACTTGAATCAACAAAAGCAGGCATCAGGGGCTGCGAAAGTGCCTCACTGAGTACCGGAGAACTGACGACTAGCTTAACGGAAGCATCGTCAGCAGATTTGGACATGTGCGGTCTGTCTCTGTCTTTATCTTTATGTTTTTTTGGAAGATCTGCTGTCAGATGGCTTACCGAAGCCATATTGGAATTAGAGGACTGTAAGCAAAAATATCTGGCTACAATACAGGTCTGATGATGGATAGTTCTGCTGCTAAACAAATCACAGAAGCGACAACGATTGACGTTGTAGTGTGGGCCTAAACAAGTGATGCAGTAAGAGTGGAAGTCTCGGTGTGGTATTTGCTTTCCACAGGTGAGACAATTATTAACTTTGTCTGACATCAGTTAGTGCAAGAAAAAAGGATCCCAATGAGGTACTTAGCTTTAGAAGACTTCAACTCGGTAGATGAAAGCTCTGGTAGCATTCGACCGGCACTCGTGTGAACTGCTTCTGCTTTGGGCTCCACAGCAAGAAAGACTGATGCAATGGCATCGGCTGCCTTACTTTGCACTACTGAGGACATGACGTCAGTCCTCAAGCGACAACAACTGATGCAGAAATACTAAGTCTCTGGTATTTGGGCCGGCCGAGGGCTACCCTGGCAGCAATAACCCAAATGTAATGACTGCAACAGTGAAACATGAAGAACATCAAGGATAATGATATTAGTGTCAAGGCACTGCCTCTTAAACTTGGATATCTATTAATAAATGTTAATCACGGTCATGTGGTTATGAAAGGCTATTTGGATGTAACTGTGGTGACAATAAATACCGTCTACATCTTAAATGGAACTAGAAAACTAGTTTAGAGGGAATGATGAAGAAAACTATGACAGAATTTTAAGAGGAAACTGCAGTGCATAAGGATGGAGATCGGAATGTTGTGACAAGAGTGGCAGAGGTGAGAGAAGGACTCAGACTTGTCTTTTACCATCATACGGAAAAACATGTAGATGAAAAATACTAAATAGTGCCAAAAGCAGTAGTGAAAGGCAAGCACATAATAACATTTTTAAACACTGCTACAACAATCAGGATTGTACAACCACTGGTTGCTGTGAGTGAGTGTCAATGAAGAAAAGGCCTTTGATAGAGTAGAATGGTATTATGTGATGCAAGATTTGCTGGAATTTGGTTTTCCATTAGAATATGAGGCTAAATGGTACTTATTCAGAATAAAGGACTTGAGTTCAAGTATGTGTGCATGTTAACAAGTCTGAATGTAACCAGCACTCTGTATTGGATCTTCAGTCACTGGCTATGCTGGTTTGAAGCTGAGATTTGACCAAAGTAAATAAATAAATAAATAAATAGAGGAAAACTTGAATGTCATTATTTATCTGACTTGGACAACATTGCCAAGCTATTTCAGATGAGTTCAGCAAGATTTCTGGGCACAAGGTGAATAAAACAAAAATGAGCAGTGGCAATGAATTACGTCCCTTCTTAAATGGTGCAAAGAGATTATGACTATCTATGGAAAGAAGAATATATTTGGTACTTTGGAATTTGGTTGCAGAACACTTTAGACAAATCCATTAGTAAAGAATATGAACATTTGAGGAACACATTAAAAGAAATAATTTCAGAGGTGGAAAATGACAGGTCTGAGATGGATTAGAGTGCAAGAAATATTTTTAGTTTTTTTATCAATTTTACTTGACTTTCAAGCCTTTTTGGTCAAGGTGACAGGAAATTTCCTGAAACCAGTAAGGAAAGGAATTTGTGATTACATCTGTTTCCCATTAGTATTTTATTTAAATTTTGTAGGATAGAACTCTATCAGGTCCCAGTATGAGTTCTTTACAGGCTTTTTCCTGTCGAGATTTCCATTTAGTGAAGGAAACTGTGGCAAGGACTGAAAAAAGGACATTTGATCTTTCTAACCTTTGCTTAGGTTCTCATAGAAAAGGACTAGAAACAGAAATGCTCAGCTGTTTGTTTTGCAAACTCTAAATGTTCTACTCAGAAGAGCAGCACATCGGTTTTGTTCCTATGCCTAAGTGTTTCAGAGAGCTGCATTAACCACAGCAGTGCATGTCTCTCTACGACAAAGGAAAAAAAGAACATGTTACCCTGCCTCATGCCATGGAGTGGGAAAAACCCTATGACCCAAACAACCTGCGCTCTACTGGCACAGGCACTGGAGCAGCACAGCAGGATAGGATGGGAGTGAGTAACCATATTGCCCTCATTTATACTGGTAGAGGATAAGATGACTTGAATCTCTGCAACAGTAACACTTTCTGAGAGACTAGTGTATCACTCACAGAGATGAGTGTAGTGAGCCCCAGCTTTTGGCAGATTACAAGCCACAGTAAAACCGGGTCTCAATAATTATATTTCAGTTTTACCTGTTTTAAAACTTAGGGCAGCAAAACTATAATACACACATTTTTATATTTATGAATATGTTATTAGTTAGTGTAGTCTTTGTCCTTTTAGAATGTGTTTTATTGTTTGAACATTTATTTGTTTTGTGAAACATGTATGCTAATTGTTAAATTATCAATTAATTTACCTATGTGAGTAGATGAGGATATATTCTGGTGCCCATGAGTTAACTTTTTGTGTTCTGATGAAGTCCTGCTACAGTGATTTATGGATGATGGTGCTCAACTATGTTTGTGTCTGAGAATAAAATTCCTTATTCTTCATTTGATGTCCTTCATTTGGCTTCTTTAAAAGCACATGCTTTGTGGTTTATTTCATCTTTTGTATACATGCACCATTCACCTTTGTTTTTGACATATTTGTGGGGTAAACACCTTAACCATTATGCCAACCCTCAAACCCTAGGTAACACTTTAATCTGCAATAGGAGGATCCGGGGGGGGGGGGGGGTGGTGTCAGGAATGACTCCCAACATCTGAACTCAAGAAAAGGCAGCAGTGGTAACAGACAATTTGCTGCATCATAGGTGCCAGCAAATTTATATATATAAAAAAACATAATGATCCTGATTTTAAGTACTGGAGACTTTTACTTAGACTTTTCATTCAGCACTGGACACAGGTACTCTCCAGAAATGACTGCAAAAGTAAAGTCAAACCACAAACCACACACACACACACACACACACACACACACACGCATGTGTGTGCATGCATACACACGCACACACACACATGCGCGCGCGCATAAACACACACCAGACACCGGTATGGGACAACACAGGCATAGCTGCAACATAAGTACTTAACATGTTTTCAGTGAGTGTACAGTATGAGGACAACACAAATGATACAAAAGTTCTGATGACAGAAGATTATTTGTTTAAAAATGGTTCTGAAGCACTATTTTTGTAACCTGGAAAAAGGACGTGCACAGCATGCTAGTGGGGAAGCTACTATTCAGACTGATGATAATTCAGGAAAAGGGCACTGTTTGTAGCATTCAAGAGCAAGAGAAACTTAAGGCAAGAGATGAAAATCAAATGTTTATCCTGCGGGGTTACAAACTTAGGTAAGCCAATGAGAAGCCTGCTTGCCTTAAACTTTACATACCCAAACAGAACATAAGGCTGTTTTAAAAAAATGCTCAAACTCTTAATCAGTTTAACTGTTACAGGCAACTTCAATACATTTTCTACCTCAGTTCCATGTTGACCATAAAATCTTGCTTGTTCATATCAATTTATCCCATTTTGTCAGTGGTACAATGAGGTAACACCTCTTTGTGTGAGTGTGGGTGACAGGCCATAAGACATTCGCCAGTACATCTTTAGGATGGTAGAGAGGAGTGAGAAGCAAGAAGGAGATTTATTTGTTTATATTTGTTCACCAAAGTACATTCCTAATCCTACTAGATCATTTTCAGACTCGGCTAATATGAAATTTCCAGTCAGATCAAAAATACCACACAGCAGTCCCAGGATAATAATTTCATTGTCAGACAGAATATGCATTTTAAACAATTACAGTTATACACACAGCAGTCACAGTATAACACTATCTGGCATAATATACATTTTTAACGGTTGGGGTTTGTAGCCATCATCCCTAAAGGGTTGATTTTTTTTTCTAGGCCCCTCCCAGCACATGGCAAGCACTGTGCAATACCAGACTCAGATATGTGCTTCTACATACCTAATGTCACAAACAGAATATTTGTATTCCTTGGAAGGTTCATGATGGACCACTGTATGCTGTAACTAATTCACTCTAAGCAATTTATATCTGAATATACACATAGTAATAAATCTTCAAAAATGATGTAGCAGAAATTAAAAACGACATCACTGTTGTACCAAGGTCTATTGAGAGTAGGGAGTATTTTCCTGCCCTAGGTAATTTCAGATCTGTAAGACATGCTCATACCAAAGGAGCAAAACAAGTTTATAAAAAACAGTTTTCAGGATGAACTTAATGCTGCACTAAAACATATTCCAGTTTACACACTAACTTAATTTAGACAATTTGGGCATGAAAACTGAGAATTTTTCAGTGATGAAAACAACAGTGATGATCTGAGTTTCATGTCACCATATGAGGATGATGCTGTAAAATGGAGAACTAGACTTACGCGTCATAATCCTGAATGACAAAACCTACAGACCAGATTGCCGTCAGATACTCATTAACACCATTAGGGCTGATGTAATGCAAAGAATTTGGAGAGCGAGGGTCTCCATTGGAGCCAGTAAAGTCGATGCCAACCTGTAAGAAATAACAGTATGCGCTGTTAGGACATGTTGCAAGACAGACACTACAGACTGTTTATAAATGTACTCATCAGTGCTAGTAAAATGTACAGCAGTTTTCTAACTTTATGATAAAACACTATAATGTCTAAAAAACAGCAGCAGTCAAAACAAAGTTGTATGACCAATGTTTTAAACAAACAGAGAGCATATTATAAAAAAAATTAAGGGACACAGCCTGCAGCTGGATTAGAAAGATGAAGTGCTATTGAGCTAAAAATATAAGTAATAAGTAGCTGTGAGTAAACTTGGAAATTAAAGCAATGGAGGTGCATAAAAAGAATAAATGAGCAGATAAATATTTAAGTAAAGAAAATTAAAAAGCATGCTCTACAAGCCTGCTCAGAAGAAGACAGACAAATGAGAATCAAATGAAAGTCGAAACAGAAAAGCAGCCAGCATACCCAATGTTAGTGCATTGCCCAAATTATACAGAAATGAAATGAGTAAATACAGTTCTTTCAATGATCATTGTACTTGCCATTTCAGTTTCATCAAAAGACCCCCTACATTCAACAGTAAACCTATAATCAACATCACCTAATAAAGAAAATAAAGCAGTGGGTGAGACTCATTAACATAAAATGGGTTGGAACAATGATGTACAAGTCCCTTACACATTCCTGTACCACTAGGACAGGTGTGTACGTGTGCAATTCTTAAACTTTTGCAGACTGTCATTAGGTACAATAAGGCAGGAAAAAAATGGGAATTATTGCTGCATACAAATTAACAAAACTTAATGGAATACTATGTGTATTCCACTACGTTTCGGCCATCTTTACTTCCCACTTTAAATTCCATGGGAATAATTGTGCTGGGTGCAGATGCAAACTATATAGTTACATCCACAATACAGCAGAATTGTCTCAGAGTGCGTGCTACCTCTTTACTGCAACATACAATCAGTTACCTCTTTCATTAGTTTGGGGGGTGCCTTATCTCACAGTGTGCTAGACAGCTCCACCTGGCAAGGAAAACATTCTAATGGGTTATGCCATACTGTGCAATCTAAAGAACATCATGGTGACCTGAAAGAATGGAAATTACATGACAATATTCATGAACTACTCTGGTAGACTGTATACAAAAAAGACTCAATGCAGCACTAAAAGAGCTGAAGTTATTTTATGTGTTTATGTTTTGTCGACAAGTTTAGTCCAAATAGGCTAATGACCTACTTCTAACTGATGACGCAGGGTGGTAGTCACACTGAATAGGAGAAAAAGTACAGTTTTGTACCTACCATAAATGTAGATGTCCGATAGGAATGCATCTGCAGTCCTTACAAATGGGTTGTCCTGTCGTCAGGCAGCCCTTCGGTCGGCCGGATTCCAAAGTCTGGGTCTGGCTTCGGCTGGTGTCGCGCTTCACCCGACGCCATAGCTGCAGTTATTCGGGTATAAAGGCATCAGCCGACGCCATTTTCCTCAGTGTTTCTTGCCCCAGATGCCAGGTGCCCTCTTGGATGGCTAAATTTGGATAAATGCCAATGTTTCCAAATAGTAGAAACAAACACATAAAATAAGCATGTATGTACATATATACAAACAAATACACCATAATAGATCCCCAAGCTAGCTGAAGGATGGCAAATACCTAGGAGTACCACAGAGGAAGGTGGGTGGGTAATCCTGACTGCAGATGCATTCCTATCGGACATCTACATTTATGGTAGGTACAAAACTGTACTATGTCCTTCAAGGATGCATCTGCAGTCCTTACAAATGGGTAGAATACCATAGCTAAACTAGGGGAGGAGGAAAAGGTAAAATTATGGTGTAGTTAGGATCCCTTGCAAAACAGCAGTGGCAAAACCTGCTGGGGATCTAGAGTATAATGGTAAATTGTAATGCTTGGCAAATGTCTGCACGGAGGTCCAAGTAGCAGCCTCTATAATGTCCTTGGTAGCCACTCCTCGTAAGAAAGCTGTGGTAGTGGCTGTAGCCCTTGTGGAGTGAGGCCTGATGTTCTCTGGAGTTTTCTTTCCATGGTAGGAGTAACAAAATCTAATGCAATTTCCTATCCATTTGGAGATTGTCTGTTTTGAAATTGGTTTTCCTTCCTTTCCTGTTGCATATGCTACCAGAAGCTGGTCAGTTTTTCTATTGGACTTGGTCCTGTCCAGGTAGTAGCGTAATTGTCTATGTACATCCAAGGTATGCAACAGTCTTTCTCCCCTGTTCTGAGGGTTGGGGAAGAATGTAGGTAGGTGGATAGCCTGATTTAAAGATACTCTGGATACCACCTTAGGCATAAATGTAGGATTTGTTCTCATGGACACTCTATCTTGATGGAAGATCAGGAAGGGTTGCACTGCCATTAATGCTTGTAGTTCAAAGACCCTTCTTGCTGAGGTGATTGCCAGCAGGAAAGCAGTCTTCCAGGATAAGTATTGTAATTCTGCTGTTGCTGCTGGTTCGAAAGGAAGTGTCAATTTTTCTAGTACAAAGTTCAAGTCCCATGCTGGCAATGGTGGTTTCCTGGGAGGTTTCACATTTTTAATTCCTCTCAGAAACTGCCTGAGCAGAGGATGTGAGAAGACAGGAGGATCCAAGCTGTATTCTGCTGAAATGGCTGATGCATGTATCTTGATGGAAGAATAGGACAGGCCTGTATGGAAGAGCTCTGCCAAGTACTCCAGGATGTTGGCTATGTTTACCAGTGCCACATCTTCTCCCTTTGCAGTACTCCAAATGAGATATCTTTTCCATTTTGCTGCATAATTCTTTCGTGTTGAAGGTCTACGGGCCTCAAGGATTATGTCTTTAACCCTTTGGGATAAATTTGGGTTAATTGTTCTTATGTAATGTTCCAGGCAGTTAGCTGCAGAGTTTTCAGGTTTGGATGCAGGATGTTGTAGTTGTTCTGCGTTAACAGTAATGGGATAAGAGGTAGTGCCCATATTTGTTCCCGAGACATGCACCTCAGCAATGGGTACCAATGTTGCCTTGGCCAGTCTGGAGCTATCAGAATGATCCTTGGACGTTCCTCTTTGATCTTCAAAAGCACCTTGTGCATCAAAGGTAGTGGTGGGAATGCGTATGCTGTCAGGTTCTTCCAACTGAAAGATAGGGAGTCCACCTTCCAAGCAAGTGGGTGGTACGTCCTTGTGCAGAATCTTTTTAGCTGGTGATTGAGTGGGGATGCAAATAAGTCTATTTGTGGTAATCCCCATTCTCTTGTGATGGCTTTGAAGATGTCCGGATGCAGCATCCATTCATGGGCATCCGTGGTAGTTCTGCTTAGTATGTCCGCTAGAATGTTTTCTTTTCCCGGTACAAAAATTGCTTGTAACTGAATGTTGTAGCTCAGAGCCACATCCCATAGGTCCAGTGCCAGCCGGCATAGAGGGTATGAATGTGTGCCTCCCTGTTTGTTGATGTACCACATAACTGTGGTGTTGTCTGTCCTTATCATCAACTGACCTTCCTGGAGAAATGGTCTGAATGACTGGATTGCCAATTTTACTGCCAGCATTTCCTTTAGATTTATGTGCAGGCGCAGCTGGTCTTGAGTCCATAAGCCTTGTATGCACTTGTCCAGCATGTGTGCCCCCCAACCGAGGTCTGATGCATCTGTTGTGATAGTTTGGCTTGGTTGACTGTTGCAGAAGGGCAATCCTGTGTTTGATTGACAGGCCTGAGCCCACCATAGGAACTCTTGTTTCAGGCATGGGATTATTGGAATTTTGGTTTTGAGGCTGTGCTTGTGTTGAGACCACAAATTCTTTAGGTACCACTGTAGCTTTCTCATATGCAGCCTGGCATGAGGGACCAGAATTATGCAGGATGCCATGAAGCCTAGGGCTTGTAGTACTTTCCTTGCAGTCAGATGGTTCTGCTTTATTAATGCCAAGAAGTAGAGAGGTAGTTGCTCTTTCTTTTCTGCAGTTAGGAATGCCATTTGTGTTGATGTGTCCAGCTCTGCACCCAGAAAGGTTATTCTTTGGGATGGAATCAGCCTTGACTTTTTTATATTGACTGTATATCCCAGGGCTTGCAGCAGGTAAATGACTCTTTGTAAGTCTTCTGTTAGCTTGCTTTTGTTGTCCGCTTGTATCAGGCAGTCGTCCAGGTATGGGTAAATTTGAATTCCCTGAAGTCTGCAATGAGCAATTACTGATGCCAGGCATTTCGTGAACACTCTGGGCAGTAGATAAGCCAAAGTGCAATGCTGAGAATTGATAATGCTCTGATCCTGCAAGAAATCTGAGGTATCTTCTGCAATTTGGTCGTATGGGGACGTGCAGGTATGCCTCCTTGAGATCTAGAGTTACCAGCCAAGACTCCTTGCCCAGCATGGGAAGGAGCTGCTGTAGGGTCAGCATTTTGAATTTTGGAACAATGAGAAATGTGTTTAAAGCGGACAGGTCGAGAATAGGCCTCCATTTGTTCTCTTTTCTTGGTACCAGGAAGAGTCTGGAGTAAAATCCCTTTCCTTGTTCCATAGATGGTACCTTTTCCACAGCTCTCATTCTTAATAATTGAGATATTTGTTTTAGAGCTTCTGTCCTTTGAGTAGGAGGTAGGTTTGGCATTCCTCTCTTTTCTGGTAGAGTATGGAAATGGAACCTGTAACCTTGGTCTATAGTTTGCAAAATCCATTTTTCCCTTGTGATGCAATGCCAGTTCTTTGAAAATAACGTTAGCTTTCCGCCTAAGGGTGCTTCCAGTTGTTCCCTGGTAGGCGGTGCCACAGCCAAGTCACTGTGATTGTGTTGTTGTAGTGGTGATGGCTGAGTCTGTGCCTCGCTGGTTGTTACCTTGCCACTGGCGTCCCCTGTAGGCACCCCTGGATTGGTTTCTGCCTCTTGAACGCCTATTCCTGCCTCTCTGTGTCTTAGAGGAGTCCGGAAAGGACCAATTCTTGGAGGGCCAGTTCCTGCTAAACCTTGGAGGTTGAACCTGTAAGAAATCTTTCACTGTTTGTACAGATTTCGCCTTCTCTTCCATCTTTTTTAGTACCTGCTGTGCAGGGGAACCAAATAAATTGACTTTGTCCATAGGAGCATCTAAAAGCTTTGATTTGACATGGTCTGGTAATGCCTGCTCTTTCAACCATGCATGTCTCCTGATAACTGTGCCAGTCATGGCTGATCTAAAGGAAGCCTCCGGTGCATCATAGCCACATTTCAAAGAATGGTTACTAACCTGTTGTATGTTATGTACCATTTCCTGAACATATTTCTTATCTAAAGATTCTTCAGAGGACAGCTTTTTAGTTAACTGGTCTAGCATAAATTCTTGATATTGAATCATATGAAACTGGCAGTTCAAAGCCCTAGCTGACAAAGTAGCAGAGGTGTAAACTTTTTTACCCCATCGCTCTAAGGACCTGGATTCCCTTTCAGAGGGGAGGGTTTTTTTAGTAGATGTAGTAGCTACAGCTTTAGGGCCCTGGGAGATAGTCTCTGGATCTGCAAATGGGGCCTTGTATAAATGATGATGAGTGTCCGGGACCCTGTAGAACCTATCGGGCTTAGCAGGGGCCGGAGGTAATGAATCAGGAGCAGTGCAAGCATCATTAAATGCATCATCTACAACAGAAAGAACTGGAGGTATAGCTAAAGGCCTATGTTGTGGCAAATGTAGAAAGGTTCTAAGCCTTTTCCTGGAGTCTGAGAAATCTTGGCCCTGCCACTGAAAATGTTCCCTCATAGCATGCAAGGTTTCCCCAAAGGAAAATTCCTCAGGTGGAAAGGCTGAAGGTATGGACTCTTCAGCATCAGAGTCTTCGTAAGGAGAATAAGGAGCCTCAGGAGGGTCTGTATGTTCTGAGTCATCAGAGGAATCATCTGTGGATACAGGTTCTGGGGGCTCTGCTCTAGGCCTCTTCTCTGGAGGTGGATGAGAGGTCCTGTCTGGATGAGGCTGGGATCCACGAATTAAAGAAATGAGATCCTCAGCCAAGGAAAGCATATGGGAACTGGTGCTGGGCCTGTGAGAGGGGGGCTTAACAGGCACCGTTTTTGAAGCTTTAGCTGCTTTAGCCCTGGCAAAGGCCTTAATAGACATGGCTGCAGGAGGCCTAGCAGCTCCACGTGCAGGGGTTGAAATATCCAATGGAATAGTGTCTGATAATTCCTGAGAAATCGCAACTGCAGGTTGGATTTCCGAAGCCGATTTCACCAGGTTAGAAGAGGCCTTGGTAGAAGGCATGTTTTCGGCTGGGGAAAGAACCGCTTGCTCGGTTTCAGTCGAAACCGAGACACTCGTGGTTGGCTTAACCGTGGTTTCGGCCGAAACCGTGGACTGCGAGTGTCGGTCCTTTTCCCTGCGCTTTTTGGTTATTTGTGAAGTCGGAGGATCCGACGGCATGATATAAGCAAAATCAGAGCCGAAAAACTGTTCTGCAAACTCCGACCGGCGTCTAAGCGTCCGTCGGTTAAAAGAAGCACAGGCTAGACAAGCTGCTACGTCGTGGTCTGGGCCTAAACAAGGTAAGCAGTAAGAGTGGAAATCTTTATGAGGTATTTGTTTCCCACAAGTTAAACAGTTATTCACTTTTTCTGACATCGGCTGAGGCAAGAAAGAGTCCCCAACGGGGTACTTAGCTTTTTAGAAGTCTTCGAAGTAGTATTCGGTAGTAGTAATCTCTGGTTCTGACCGACCGGCACTGCTTCGGGCGCCACGCGGCAAGAAAGACTGAGGAAAATGGCGTCGGCTGATGCCTTTATACCCGAATAACTGCAGCTATGACGTCGGGTGAAGCGCGACACCAGCCGAAGCCAGACCCAGACTTTGGAATCCGGCCGACCGAAGGGCTGCCTGACGACAGGACAACCCATTTGTAAGGACTGCAGATGCATCCTTGAAGGACATCTGACCACAGCACCGGGAAAATTCACCTTGTTTTTTTACTATGGGTAGGGCCAGAGGGTTGCTGCTACAGGAGAGGAAGAGACTGAAGAGGGAAGAGCCAAAGAATGCTGAGGCAGGAGAAGACTTTTTAGATGACAGTAGTAGAGAGTACTGAGGATGAAATAACTGAAGTCGTGGAGGTGCAGCTTGGGAAATGCAGACCTGATTAACCTGTTAAATAAGGCTGAGCCCAATGAAAGCTCAGCATTTTCTTAGGGTATGTTTTACTTTTGTTCCACGTGTCTGCTGTAGAGAGCTCTGACAAAAAGTGTTGTCACTGACTTAATAAAACATATGAGGATACCAAATTTCTACAATATTGCCCATAGAAAGGCTAGACTACCATGCCACTGGTATTTTAAGAAAGTAAAAGGGCATGCCTTTTTACCCTGGCACTGCTCATTCTGGAAGGACTTCAAAGGTGTCATTCCTATACTAGCAGGCATATGCCTTCTCTAATCTCTACTACTGCCATCTGTTTTTTTCTAGGTTCTTTTTGCTCCTGTGCTTGCTAACCATAAAGCCTTCCCTTATTGAACATGAGCTCATTAATTACATCATGCTGGGTATCCCCAGTAAGAAAGTGACAGCTGTCCAGAAGAGCAATCATTCAGGCAGCCATGGGGTGGTTTGTGTCCTTGCTGCAACTGACATACCCTATCCTATTATCCCTTCTCCTAAGAAGAGGTAAAGGTGACCTGTATCAATGCAGGGATTCACTGCCTTACTTTGTGTCAATGCACTCAACCAGAGATGAAAGCTACTGCCAAAACAGCTTGATAGCCCAATGCCTGCCCACTTGATGCCTTTTGCACTGCTGCCCCTGCTTTTCCAAAGGCTATAGTACTGGATGGTCCCAATCCATCCCAGAATGGACACACCTGGTTTCCCACGCCAGCTTCAGCAGACATCAAAAGCAGTAATCAAACCCAGGTCACCTGGAATGTAGTCAGACATTTACTCCTTTATGCTGATATAGCTTATTTACATCTTTAAAACATTTCTGAGCAATATATACTTCATACAATTATTAATCTCCTCACTTCTGCATTTTTAGCATTGCTTTTGTGTGCTGCCACAAAAGTATTGTAACTGCTGCTACTGCTGTACGTCAAGCAATGCACACCCTCAAGCCGGCAAGCGCCCAGCCTATTAATCCATACTCAGCACCAAAAAATGGACCAATGGGCAAACAGCTATATGCAGAATTGGAAAGCTCCAAATCAAACAAATGTGTTCAGACTCCTGCGAGTGAGATTAAGTTAGTCATTCACCTATTTAGTGCCAGTGGTCAATGGTGAGATTGCAGGAGGGAAAAACGAAGAAAGGAAAAAAAAAGAAAAAAGTTGCAGTCTTCCAATAACTCTCTCTGGTTTTCTTTTAATCCATTTCTAGTATCATCGCTGTCTTCAAACAGTCTGCGTTTTGTGTGTGTGTGTGTGTGTGTGTGTGTGTGTGTGTGTGTGTGTGTGTGTGTGTGTGTTGGGGGGGTTCTCCCAGTACTCCAATGTTTTCCCATTTGTTAAAAGATGCATTAAGCTGCAACTCTAAATTGCTCTGGAGGAGAGCAATTAGTTACTGCCAGTGCTCAACAGGTAATGTATTTACCTGTGATGGTGGAAGATCAGATTGACAGTAGGTGCGAGTATTCATTTTTTTTTTCTTTTTGTTACTGGCATTACAGTGCTGCATAAGGTATCCACTGCACTCGTGAGTGTTCTATCCTTTGGGTGAGACATTAAACTAAGATTCCACCTACCTGTGGTGCTGCCTGCTCAGGTGGATCTTTCTTTCTTCCTACATTAAAAAAGACATGTTCTATTGACTCCCCTCCCTTATATGAAGTATATATGTTTTCTTCCTCTTCTTTATATTTCACATTTGCCTTCATTGGTAATTCAAAGCCTCCCCGCCTTTCTTTTATTGCAATTTTTTTTATTACCTTCCTCATGTATTCATGGATAAACAGATTCTCCTTTATCTTTTTTCTGTTAATTCCCTTTTCCCCCGGTGCTTCATTTAGATTTATTTTCCATGTTTAATCTTTCCCCAGTATTCTTTTCCATTACAATTCTTACTTTCTCTTTTCTTTAGCCCTCATCTCAGCCACACTACCTCATATTTTTGATATAAAAAAGTACAATCGTGTACACTTACCATAAATGTAAATGTTCAAGTGTATTCACTGCTGCAGTCATCACATTTGGGTTATCCCTGCCAGCGTAGCCCTCAGCCAGCCCGAATACCAGAGGCTTAGTATTTCTGCGTCGGTTGCTGTCGCTTCAGGACTGATGTCACGTAGTCAGTAGTATAAAGTAAGGCAGCCGACACCATTACATCAGTTTTTCTTGCCCAAACCTGTCAGGAGCCCCCAAGTAGGAGCCATGTTCTGGTGGAAGAACCCCAATAGTAGAAAGTAAACACCGGTATATCCCTTTGTAAGGCATTGCCACTGTGGTCAGAAAGTCCTTCTACCTGTCACATTTCATTACTAAGGGTTTTGCATCCAGGAAGAAAGAAGTCATTATCTCCTTCTACTTTTCCATTATTAGGCCAATCATAGAGTACAATGCCCCACTTGGCATGTACTTCACTAGACACCTGCAACAACTGGAGAGTCTGCAAAAGTACCTCACAAAGAGGATCCTAGGCCTTAAACACTTGTCCTACATGGACAGATTCAAAAAACTCCAAGTAATCTCTGTCTCATATCGCCTACTTAGAGGCGATCTCTGTTTGACTTACAAAGTCATGTCTGACCCAGCCCTGTTAGAAATGCTACATCCGAAGAAATCCCAATCCCTCCGCACCACACAGTCCAGAGACCTCAAACTCATTACCACAATCAACAGAACATGCTGGAGGGACAGGTTCATAACCCAGAGACTGTCCATGCTATGGAATAGACTTGCCATACCTGTCAAACAGAGCACCTTACTGGCCCTCTTCAAGAGAAATCTTGATGAGTGGATGGGAAATAGAAAATTCACCCCGGGGTTCACTCCAGTGGCTCTACTTGACAGAGGGACTGGGAACTAAGGTCAGGTGGCATGATGCCAGGGTAATTCTATGGGCTACACTTGTAAAGGCCCCAGGGCCATTAGCCTAGTACATGCCTATAAACCTATGATTATGAGTGTTTAGGGTTAGGTTAGGGGATAAATTTAATGTATGTGTGTGTGTGTGTGTGTGTGTGTGTGTGTGTGTGTGTGTGTGTGTCCATGTGCATTTTCGACTGTCTTCTTTAGTGGTAGCGTTATGGGAACAGCTTTTTTTTGGTTTAAGATGCAGGTTAGAGTTAGGGGCAGGGTTATCATGTGTTACTATGGTGGAGCATGGAGGCTTTGTTGGTTACAATGGATACAGTAATCCAAAAAGTCTTAAACATCCATAAACCAAATAGCCCAGCTAATACTAGGACCATAGATATAAATCCACTCCAACATATAAATGCACATGGTGGAGGCATAGATTTATAACACAATGCTTACCCACCTTTCTAGAACAAACTAACTCTACAAGTTAAACAATTTGACACACTGTCTGCCTTTAAAAAGGATAACTGGTTGGCTATTCCTAAATTCATCTCTGGTATGAACTTCCATGTATGGTCCTTCTTGAAAAGGGAGGAAAGGCTTAAGGGTGGTTAATGGCAAAGCTGAAATGTCCTTGCAGCTCAATTGATTTACAACTCCTATGAGCCTATGATCTTTCGACTAAGTCACATCCATGTGTGGTAGCAGAGTTAGTGGGTACAACATGCTTAGGCCTTTTTTCCTGGTGACTCCTGGGTAACCTGCACGGAGTTGCAGTATGTGGGAGTAAAGAAGGAGTTTTTGCTGTCTTGTCTGCATTAAAGACTGAGATCTTTTACCGTGTGGCAAGAAGAAATGGACAAAAGATATATGCATGGTATTTTTACATACATTATGTACACTAGTGAGTGCATTTCAATACCATAACATGTTTACATGGTTACAACAAAAACAAGAATATCAGTCAAAATACTTGAATGTACATTTTGCTTTTGTGTTTCAGGCCATCCTGACATGTCCGTTTCTGTAAGCTTAACCCAACTCATACATTTAGAGGATGTGGTTCTTGCAGGGGAAGCACATCATTAAAATTAATGCGTTTCATCTCATGCCAGCCTCTGTTTCGCAACCCTCCTCTTGGGCATCTGATATTTGTGGTTCCCCTGATTTTCACTGAAATTATTTTTTTCACATCTGTTCCAAGTGCGTTACAAGCCTATAAATAGGGCCCTTAACAACTGTATACAGAGCTTTATTATCATTTTCTGCCGATATCAATCTCCAGTAGAAATTCAGTTTCATGATGTTTGTTATATTAACTACAATACTGACTAAATACGTAAAAATTGTTACATAACTCTCAATTTGTGGTAAGAGAAGCCTGATTCAATTAGTTTGCATGTTAATTTTAAAATTGCTACAGTCATTTTTGGCTTTCTTTTAATTGCTTTTGATCTTAGACATACTGGATTAAACAATGGGTGCCAGTAAAGGTGAAAATGGTCATATCCAACTTGATGAGGTGCTAAGTGCATTGGTTTCTGGCTTGGCACAGACTTTCATTTCATTTGAATGAGAAGTTAAATGCTGAGCTGTTTAAAATGTCTTATGCATTTCAATGTATTTATCTGAATGTTCTAACCAGTATAATCTATTCATGCATTAATTACAAAGTAGTAAAGTTAGATATCGTCTAGGTGCATCTTGTGGAGAGACAAGGCTTGACAATTGTTTGGGGGTGGGTATGCTGATTTATGAACTAATGTGTCACATTCTACAGAATTCCACTTAGTTGTGGAACTCACAGTCATAAGGGAAGGTTGGACAAGAGGTTAGTGCAGCCTTTTTTTTATTAATTTACTACTATTTTAAATAATTTTACTTTTTGTTGTTGGTGTTAGTGGGATTATAAATGACTGTCACAAATTGCTATGGGTGACTTGAATTTTGGAGTAAGTTTTACAAATAAGGGCTATATTATGCTGTTTATGCTATTTTGTAGGGTCTGTGCAAATCATCTGGAGAGACAGTCACCTTTGTAGGACATGGCTGCTGGACAGATTAATGCCACTTGTTTAGACTACACACTTGGACATTACTGGTAAGTAAACATTTTAATGTGTGGGAGGATTCAGATTTAAACTGTGTTATTGATGGCATTTTGTGTTTACTTTCATTACTGCAGAAATTTAAGTGGACAGTATGTATCTGATGTACTTCTTGTTTCCATGGTGCATGGTTTATATAGTGTAAAGGTTTGTATTATAGGTTACATTTTTTACATGTTGCTAGTTTTCCTGCACTCAGTGTGCAGCAGTTTCAGTGCGTGTTTGTATTAATGGAGGAGTAATATTTACATTGCTAACTGACTTTTTTTTTACTTATTGCTTGGTAGTCTGGTTTTCTAGAAGGTTTACCATATTAATTTTGCTTTGCTCTGCATGCAGGGTTTTAGCTCAACTGAGATTATGTGATCATTGCTGAAGGTTTTAGTGTGGCTTATTAGTTAGATATTTTTATTCAATATTTATTGTATTTTCCTTTTGTGGATAGTTAAATTTAAGTTTAGAATTACTTTGGTGGAGAGGTTGTGAAACCAGAGTTGTCAATTCACCTCCTGGTGCTGTATGGGGCAGTGTGATTATGGCTATGGTTTATTGCTCAGATACTGGGTAGGTTTTCCTGCTGGCTCAATTGAAACAACAGTCCACTTCACGCAAAAACATGGCTCCAGTAAGACATTCTGGTACACGCTTACAAGCCTACTGTAGGAGGCTAGTACACGTTTTATTTAAATTCTTTCTTTATTTATGTCAAACATTGAATTTGGAGTATATGTTGTAGGAAAAAATAAGTATGAATAATAGATTCAGTGTATTGTTGTGCCATGTTCTGTACATAAGTAGTATGTTCATAGGCTTATCCTAGACTAATGATCAGAGTCTTTACAAGTCCAAAATCAGGGATAACTTTTAAATACTAAATTATTTCTAGTTAGCAGGAGAATAACCTGATTTTCAATAACAGATTTCCTAAAGACTAAGTATTAAACTCTAATGTCTGACATTACCGTCTGACTGTAATTTTCAATGATTTACCAGAAAATCAAAACATTTTATAAGAAGGGGGATAGTTTGAGGCAAAATAAGAGAGAGTTGCGCAGTATGAAATAGTTTTTGAACAGTAATATTGCTTTTGCTTTTTGGGGGTCTGATGATTTTTGTTGTGGTATGGGTGGCAAGTTATTTTCACAGATTTCCTTATCTGGCTGCAATTTTTTCTTAGTTTTCATTTAGATAGCTGTTGTAATCACAAGTTGTATATTATATTATATTATATTATATTATATTATATTATATTATATTATATTATATTAGTTGGGTGTAGCTAGAGGTAAGATTTGTAAGGACGAGGTCCAGCGTGATATTTGTTTACTGAATTCTGACTACCGGGAAAGTCAAACTGAGTAGGTGTCCAGTTTTACTGGAGGCCAATGGAAAAAAGTTCCGTAGTATTTCAAAAACATACTGACTACCAGAAAAGTCTAACTGGGTAGGTGTCCATTTTTAATGGAGGCCCATGAAGAAAAGTTCCATAGTACTTCAAAAACATTTTGAAAACAATTTTAAAACCCCCAAAAATAAAACAAAACATCTACAGTTTAAATAATGATACCAATTTGGGCGATAGTGTAGTGTACTGGCTCACCTTCAGTTCTGTGCAGGAGTGGGTGTGGCTATGTTGACTGGCGTTAAAAGATGCATGTGAAATGAGGCATGATTGACGTGCCATCCATATTAGCAGTGACATCATGCATACAATTAAGGTAGCCGAATGTAAATCAAGTGTACAAGTATAAACTCTCGTTACAGTTATCTTCCAATGTACAATTTCCAGATCCCCTTAAATGTAAAAGCATACACATGCATCGGTAGTTACTTTCATAAAGCTACAATTTCCAGCAACATAAATGTAAAAGCATACATGTACATCGGTAGTTACTTTCATAAAGCTACAATTTCCAGAAAGGTAGCTCGGAGACAAGTGTAGTTTACAAATATCCCCTGAAATGTAAAAGTATACACTTTTAAAGTAAAGTACTTCATAAATATCACCCAAAATATATTCCAGATTCCCTTAAATGTAAAAGTAACATAGCTCGGAGACTTTCATCAATATCATAACCTCCTCAACACCTTGCATGTTTTAGACATTGTGGCTTGTTTTAGGTTTTATGTTTGGAAAATGCATGCTTTCAGAGCATTCTGAGCATTCTCAAATACATTGGCATCAATATTCATTGACACCAGATGAATATTAAATCGGTCTGACTGACGTACAACTACGGGGGCGGGGCTTGCTATTGCGCATCTGGTGAGCCAGTACACTACACTATCGCCCCAATTTGGACGTAACGAGACAAAATTAGTTAAAACAAGTACAACTTAGATAATAATTTAATAAATTAGAGAAATTTTAGACAGTTTTTAGAAGTTAAAGGTAAAGTAGTATAATAAATACAGGAATTGCAATATGAAGTTAGGGAAAATAAGTTATTACATACATAGATAAAGTTGGTGGTGCTGCGGTAGCGTTGTCGCTTCACAGTATGACGTTGTCCTGTTCGATTCTCAGCTAAAGCGTCTTCTGTGCGGAGACATGCGTGAATGGGCGTACCTTCATTGAAGATTGTGCGTCAGAGCTGGCAACTCGGTACGTAAAAATCTATTGCCAATCATTAGCGGACAGGAGTTCCGCTGTGGTGACCCCTAATCGGGAAAAGCCGAACGATACAACAACAACAACATACATAGATAAAGTTAGTTAGTGAGTGAAAAGGGGAAGTAAGGTGGTGTAAGGTATGAATAGGAGCTTGTTTGTATTTAGAAATATTATTAGCCTGAGGTTGAGCAAAAACAGAGACAGATTTTGGCTAACAACTATTTCAGGAGGCAGGGTATTGATCTGATGGATATAGGTAAGGAGTCCCAGGCCTTAGCAACATGGTATAAATATAGATCATCTCTGCAGATGTGATAGGATTGTGGGCAGAAAAGTTTGTCCTCACTGAATCATAACGATGGAGTATGAACATAACTGTATAGAACGGTATGGAATCATAATGATGGAGTACAAACATAGTTATATAAAATGGAATGAAATCATAGTGATGGAGTACGAACATAGTTATACAGAGCTGTATTTAGTGCTAGACAAGCAGATGATTGCTGGCTAATGTTGTAGGTGGGAAGAAGTTCTGTATGTTTGTTGGTGGGCTACTTCTAACCAATTTAGGCTTTCAGTACTATACAGTAGTGGGTTCTGAAAGGGGCATTTACTGAATATTTAGCCACTTTACAGTAGCATTGCTCAAATTCTGCTTTTTGTGCTGCCTGGAAGTTAGTAAGAATGGATGCTCCATATACTAGTGTGGGGGTGCTAAGTAGTGGTGAGTGTAGCTTTAGCTGTGTTGATGAGAATGTTTTTGGATCTCTAAAGCATTCCAAGTTTCTTTTTAAAACATTCCAAGTTTTTGCTGAGTTTTTCTATGCATTTTTGTATGCGCATCTCAAATGTAAGATTATAGGTTCATAGGTAAGGTAAGTACTAGGCTAGCTGCTCTTGCAGACCATTGTATCTAGCTAATTTCCATTTTTTGCATTTGAAATAACCTATCCCACTTGGATATGGATTGGCCTTACCTGTCCCATGGTTGATAAATAGAAGTTATGTCCTTACCATAACGTTCCATGTGGAGTGTTCATCTCGCCTTTGTTCTTACACATGGGTTCGGAGCCGATCCTCGGCTCCGTGTCGGCCGCTTGCAAGCTCTGCATCGAGAAGAAGCTCGAGACAACCTAATACCCACAATCCCCCTCTGCCTTTACCTCAGATCTAGTTTGCAAGCAAACCAGCAGTCAGAGAGAGAACACATTCATGCCAAAACTCACATAGACACAAAAAATACTTCTATCTATATATATATATATATATATATATATATATATATATATATATACATGTATACCATATATACAACAACTGCAATGCAGAAGCAGAATAATCCAGACCAGGCACCAAAATGAACATTCTTCCTGAGGGTGGGAGGGTGGGAATGTAAGAACAAAGGCGAGATGAACACTCCACATGGAACGTTATGGTAAGGACATAACTTCTATATGTCCTTTCCCTCTATAAAACTAATTTTTACTATAGACAGATTTAACTTTGAGTTTGTCTTAAACAATTTTTTCTTTTTCTCTAGCACATCTTGAATTTTGTTTAGTATCTAACTGTAGAATGTTGCTTACCTTGTGATTTATATTGCTAACCAACTATTTTTCTGAAAGATTATGGTTTCTGCTTTTTTAGTTTATTTGTGTTTTCTTTAAATTCATACAAATGTCCACCTATGTATTTATTGTATGATGCTTATTATGATTTATTGTTAATTATTGTTTTACTTCTTGTAATTGGAGCTTTTCTCCCCGGGCCTCTACTGAAAACGGATAATTGTCCAGCTTGACTAGCCCGGTCACCAAATGTAAAATAAAATAAAAATAAATAAATAAATAAATAAATATGTGACAGTGTTCGATCTCGCCGTTTGTTCTTACACATGGGTAGCGTCCCTAGCTCCATGTTCCTGAGGAACTCACGGGAGGACGTTCTTGAGCACAGTGGAACCAAAGGTTGCCCTGCCCCTAGAAACCTTGTCTACCTTGTAATGAGAAATGAATGTATGTGGTTTAGACCAAGTAGCAGCCGCACAAATAGCGTCTAATGGTAGGCGAGCTGCATGAGCCAGGGATGTAGACACTGATCTTGTAGAATGTCCTTTGGGTTTGACAGATAAAGCTTGATTTGAAGAATCATAAACATAGATAATACAATCAGTTAACCATTTAGAAAGAGTTCTTTAGTAACCGCTACACCTTTCCTGCTATCAGCAAAGGCTACAAAAGTTGATCAGATTTTCTGTGATCTTTTGTTCTATCCAGTAAAATCCAAGTTGTCTGTGGACATCCAACTTGTGTAACATATACTCCATTTTATTGGAGTGATTCTTGAAAAAGGTGGGTAATTCAATGGATTGATTAATATTATTAATAGAGCAAACTTTGGGAAGAAAGGATGAATTAGTGCGAAGAGATACTCTGTCAGAGTGAAAGATTAAATAAGGGTGTTTAACGGAGAGAGCCTGAAGCTCAGATACTCGCCTAGCGGATGTAATGGCTACCAAGAAGAGGGTCTTCCACGACAAATACTTCAATGGACAAGGGGAGGCTGGTTCAAATGGGGGTAATATCAATTTAGATAATTTTAGACTCCAAGGGGATGTAGGAGATCTAACTGGTGGTCTAATATGAAAAGACCCTTTTAAAAAGGCCTTACAAAGCCTGTGGGCCATAACAGGAGCCCCACATTCTTCCACATGAAAGTTGGAGATGGCAGCCAATTGCACTCTTAAAGTGGCAGGAGAAGCACCTTGGTGGAACAATTCTGTTAAAAACTCCAAGATTTTGTTTAAAGGAGCTATGACAGGGTCCAATTGCTGTGTATTTGCCCAGAACACAAAGCGCTTCCATTTACTAGTGTAGGTCTTAGTAGTGGAAGCTTTATGAGAAGCCACTAGTATATTCTGAACTGCAGGTGAAAGAAGATCAGACCTGGCTAAGTAGGGAATCGGAGCAGCCAAGCTGCTAGATGGAGGGACAAGAGCGAGGGGTGGAGAGCCCCTGACGAGTGAGTCAGTAGATCTGGCTCTGGGTCCAGGATCCAGGGTCCCCGAATGCGGTGTGTCAGAAGAAAGGGGAACCAAATTTGACGAGGCCAGAATGGGGCAATGAGGATGATCGTCCTTTGCAGGTTGTTGGCTTTCTGCAGAAACTTGGCAATCAGGGGAAAAGGAGGAAAAGCATACAGGAGGCCGGGGGGCCAATTGTGAACTAGTGCGTCCCTGGGGACTTCCCCTGGAGGGGGTAATAGGGCAAAATAGCTCCTGCATTTGGCGTTCATTGGAGACGCAAACAGATCGCAGGAAGGCTGGCCCCACTTGCGAAAGATCTTCTTCGCAACTGACTGTTTTAGGGACCACTGCAAGGCAACAGAATTGCTCTGCTCAGCCTGTCGGCTATGACGCTGATGACCCCGGGATGTGCGCGGTTATCAGAAAGCGACCCGTGGACTCCCATTGCCAAATTCTCATGGCCTCTCTGCATAGCTGATAGGACTTGGTTCCCCCTGCTTGTTTATGTACCAGACTACAGACATGTTGTCCGTCTGAACTGCAATAGTCCCTAGAGGAAGAAGGGGAGCAAAGTGCTGCAACGCTTAGAAACACTGCCCTCAACTCCAGAACATTGATGTGCAGATTGTACTCTAAATTGGTCCACTCGCCTTGGACTGTCTGTCCCTGAAAGATGCCCCCCCACCCTATCAGGGAAGCGTCCGTGGTCACCGTAGCTGTCGGCATGGGTAGCACAAATGGTCTTCCTCTGGAAAGGTTGCAAGTCTGAAGCCACCAGACTAGGTGCGACTTGCATGTGTTTGTGATCAGAATTTCGTGTGTCAGAGGTAGATGTTGGAAAGACCATTGTGCAAACAGTAGCCATTGTAGAACTCTCATGTGCAGTCTTCCCAATGGTATCGCAATGAGAGAAGCTGCCATGAGGCCCAAAACCTTTAGTACCAGTTTTGCTGGGGATTTTCTGGATGACAGAAGAAGAGATATGTGTGATTGAAGTGAAGCTATCCTTTCTGGAGGAAGCCTTAGAATTAACTGATGCGTATCTAATTCCGCTCCTATGAATAAGATACGCTGTGATGGCTGTAGTAAAGATTTTTCGAAATTTACGGAAATTCCGAGGTGAACACAAAGTTGTAGAGTGTAATCTCTGGCCTGTATCAGTTGACGCCGGGTGGTGGCAGAAAGGAGCCAGTCATCCAGATACGGAAACACCTGGAATCCTAGGCATCTCAGATGAGACGCTACCACTGCCATGCATTTGGTGAAAACCCTGGGGGCTGAGGTCAGACCAAAGGGCAGGGCTCGAAACTGATAGTGACTGGCTCAGCCGAAGCGCAAATGATCTCTGGACGCCTGGCCATTTTGATGTGGTAGTATGCGTCCTTCAGATCTATTGAGCACATCCAGTTGTCCTTCTGTAAGAATGGAAGGATCGATTGAAGCGTGTCCATTCGGAACTTTTCTTTCTTGACGAAGGTGTTGAGGTTGCTTAGGTCCAGAATCGGCCTCCAGTCCCCTGTCTTCTTTGGAACTAAAAAGAACCTTGAGTAAGTTCAATCCTATTTGGTCCGCTGGGACTGGTTGATGACTCTTTTTCTAGCAGCTTTGAAATTTCTATAGCTGCTGGATCTCAGATGGGGCACATCTGGGAGTCTTGTCTTTGGAATGGGTGGATAGGAATGGTATTCTGTAACCTCTGGTAACAACGCTTTTACCCAGTTGTCTGTAGTAATGTTTTGCCAGGCCTGAGGGTATAAAGTTATGACCCGACTGCCTCCAGAGCAGGACAGTCGGGCCTCCTCTCAGGAGTGCTGGAAAGGTTTTCCAGGGGTGTATCCTGTCACCTTGGTTTTGGACCCTCTGCCGCCAGGGCGGCGTCTTCCACCTCTGCCCCTCCTCTGCCTCTAAAGGGGCATCACCCTGCGTGCCTGGGAAAGATCCTGGGGTTTTCAAACCACATTTTCCCACCGCGTTGCCCTTTGGGGTACGGTCTGGATGGGTGGAAAACGGACTCGACAGCAGACAGAGTCTTTCCTCCTGTTCACACCGGTAAGGGTCTCCTTTACTTTTGGGCCAAAGAGAGTGGCACCATCAAATGGGGCGTTAGTAAAGGAAGACTTGAAGGCTTCCCGCAGAAATGAACATAAGCGCATCCAGGATTGTCTTCAAGAGCACCGCTGAAGCTGCTGCCCTATCTCGATCCTTCGCTGCGATGAGATCAGCCTCATGGATGAGATAACAATGGATGTAAGGGTATTGAGATGTGCTGTAACTTTCTCTGAAACAGCAGCATCTGTAGTACCCTGGAGGGTATCTCCCAACTCTTTGATTAGATCCCTCTGTAGACGGTAAAGTGGGTCAAATAGTTCAGGGATCGCATAGAAAAGCCGCTGAACTAAAAATGCTTCCCGCCCGCATCTGTCCATAGTCCTAGAATCTTTGTTAGGCGGATGGACAGATGAGGAAGATTCCGACATCTCTTTTCGTGGCCGCTGCCACAACCATAGCCCACTGGAACTCCTTTTGTCAAATAAGCCTTGTCCTGGGGTGCAGTAATGTATTTATTAGGCTTCCTAGGGACTGGCTCCACCGTCAGGAGCCTCCCGCCCTTCGGGCAATCAGCTCCATTAATTCATCAAAGGGGGGGGTGACCCAGGAGGAGGAAGGGCGAGCACCAAATCCCTTCAGCAAGACTGACTCATCCTCAGAAAAGGAGGGACTGCCAGTCACCTCTGCTTTAGGATCTCCAAGATGTCAGAAAAGGAGACATCTTCTGAAGGTGACTTTGGGGACCCTTCTGACTCATCCAAGTCAGTATCGGATGTCAAAGATTCTTGTGGAGAATCTAAGTGTCTCCTCTTACACAATCTTTTCCTAGGGACTTCTTCGGGGAGCATCCGAAGAAGCCTCCGAGGAAGAGGGGGCACCCTCCAGGGGTGGCTGAGACACAGGTGCTCGATGCTTAGCTGTAGCCGCGGGTGCAGAGGAGGATAACGGGCCTTTATGGGGAGGAGAAGCTGTATCTGCTGATGTGGTTGTCTGGGTAGACAACACCTTCCTCATGAGATCGAAAGCCCCGTCGAGGCATCTCCCGGTTCCGAAGAAATGGGAAGAATCCCAGAAACAGTCACCGAAGGCATCGACTCCGAGGACGGAACAGAGTCGATCCGAGCCGAGGCCCCGAGAGGGAGAGTCGGAACCGAAACATCGGTCCGACTCTCGGTCCCGGAACCCAGGATGGATCTTCGGCTCCGAGACTCCGGTACCGGATCCGACGGAGTCGAGGTGAATGGAGCCGACCGAGAAAAGGACGGTTCTGGCACCGAGGGCTCCACAATCAGCAGCTCAGCCTCTTCCGGCTCCGAAGACTGGACAGGTCTCGGAGGAGGAACAGATGGAGACAGTGGCAGGCCTTCAAGTCTCGACACCAATTGAGAGGAGACCGAGATGAGTTTGGATAAGGCCATATTCTCCATTAACTTCTGCACCACGCGGTCTACATCAGTATCAGAGAGGGGCCTGGAAGAACGGGTCGAAGAAATCGAAGACGGAGCCGACCTCAACAGTGTCGGGGGAGGGAGCTCCATCACCGGTTCCAAGACTCGAGGCTCGGAAACCGACAACAGTTGAACACTCGGCCCCGAAGTCTGTGGAACCGGTGATCTAACTTTAGCTGAAGAGCTCGAAGCCGATGACCTGGGCTCCGACGTCTTCGATTCCTTCGAGGATTTGGATGCCTGGTCTGAAGCATCCACAGCCTCTTGAAAGGTAGGTTTTAACAAACCCCTATCCATGAGTTTCCTGCGCCTATCTGTCATGAGCCTCCCACTGAAAGAATGACAACAGAGCAGTCTTCTGCAGATGGAGAGAGGGCCAAGACAGTAGACGCCTTGGGAACTTTTAAATTTAATTTTTTTCAAGTTAAAAACCTTTTTACATT